>NC_060065.1:25217801-25526259 GCF_020283565.1 Trifolium pratense
GCAATTGCATCTCTTGTTTCAATTGCCTGAGAATAGAATGTGAAAAAGATAGATAGATAGATAAACATACTGAATAGAGAGCATTTAGAGCCACAAAAAATTGAACAGACATGTTTGAGTAATAAACACACCTGCAATAATGTCAAACTTGTGGCAACAGTGTCCTCGCCAGGTTGGATTTTATGGGTAGATAATGCCATTATTAATTCCTGGGAACTGCAACCCATCAGCATGGCAGCACTGGATACAGCTGCAAAGAGAACGAGATGTATTTACTCTCAAGTTCTGTGTAAAATTCCAAGTATACCCTCTTAAATTAATATGTTAGCCACAGTTCAACAGAACTGGTTCAAAATCATCTCCCACACAATTCAAAATAAATTTTTGTTCCGTATAATATATGATATTATGATATCACAAAGAATCCATGTTAGTCCCAGTATGCTTTAAGAATTCAGTGACACCGAATTAGCATACACAGCATGAGGTGCAAATAGACCATCAAAAGAAATGCAACGTACTATCTATCTTACCTTCATCACTCATAACTTCAATGTGATTTCCACTGTCAATAACTTTGAATGATATATTTCCCAGCCATAGTATTGCAGCAAGCATCTTAAAGATGAGGTCTTGGTCCTCTTTACAAATTCGAACAGCATCAAATGCTTTCTGGGGTAATTGCAGATGCAAAAGGAGAAAACTGACATGAATTTAAGAGACCAGAAATAAAATCAGAGGCTGCAAACACGTTGTCAAGTAATATACCTTCAGTTGATGAAAGTTTTTAGCATCATCAATACCATCAACTGTCATGCAGTCACTTTGATTTAAATATTTATATTCACGGGCTGCCCTAAGATTCAGTCTCTCTGCATAGCAAAAGAGAATGATTCTATAAGTCAAAATATTACAAATTCAATTATGGTCAAGAATGTCTGCAAAGATAACATAACTTGTGAAAATTTAGGCTCGGATACTATGTTGAATTTGTGATTTCATCAGCTTAAATCAGATCACACTCATGTCTATTTATACAAGCTTAGTCTATAATACTAATTGTTGGAAAATATTTAGTTTCCTAGTTTGTTATTTCTAGGAGATTCTAAGCCTATCTATTATTTCCTTTTATGTTTGTACTCTTCCTATTTAAACCAGCCTTGAGCTGAGGAATAACATATAACAGTATTCACTTATTATTTTCTACATGGTATCAGAGCCTCTCCAAGATCCGTTGTTGGGCCACCCGATATCGGGTCACCTACCATTTATATCCGCGTACCAAGCCCAATAGCGCTGGACGCGAGGGGGTGTGTTAAGAAGTCCCACATCGGTTAAGAGATGGCCTTACTAAGTGTTTATATACTAGAGGCAATCCTCACCTTACAAGCCGGTTTTGTAAGGATGAGTTAGGCCCAATACTCATTTCTAAGATGGTATCGAGAGCTCCCGATTTTGGGGGTCTCGCTTCCGCAAAACCCTAGCCGCCGTCGTGTTTACAATCTGACCACGACAACTGATTTTGTGTGCGGCACTGTTAACCCGTGGTACTGTTCATTCGCTGGTACTGTTCACGACGGTACTGTTCATGCGCACTGTTCACCGATGTTAATTTTTCTTTGCTGCTTCCGGTACTACTTGGCTAAGATTATTAATTATGACGTTTTTTTATTCTCGACGACGATATTCCACTTTCAAATACCGTCGTGAATGCAAATATTGTCATCGTTTGGGACATACTATTTTTCAATGTTGGAAATTACATGGTCTTCCGCGACCTTCAAATCAGAAGAACAAAGGTGGAGGTGAGGGTCATACATTCCAAGCCAGTAATTCTGATCAAGAGCATCAGTCTTCTTCAATTCAGCTTTCATTCACGATGGAACAACTAGACAGACTGTACAAAATTCTTGAATCTAACACTCTTTCTGGCTCTGTTGCCCCCAAAGGTACTTCTGCCCTTTTTAGTGTCAGTCCCAGTCGTGCTTGGATAGTAGATTCGGGTGCAAGTGATCACATGACAGGTGATTCTACTCTGTTTTCTTCTTATAGTCCATGTGCAGGTAACCATAAAATAAAAATTGCGGATGGATCCTTTTCAGCCATTGCGGGTAAAGGTTCGGTTGTGTTGTCTCCAAGTCTAACCCTTAAAGATGTTCTTCATGTCCCAAATCTATCTTGTAGTCTCATGTCTGTCAGTAAATTAGCCCAAGATAGAAATTGTCAAACTAATTTTTTTCGTACTCATTGTGTTTTTCAGGATTTGAACTCGGGGAAGATGATTGGTAGTGCTAAGGAGAGTGGAGGACTCTACTACTTCGACATTGAACCTGAATCACAACTACCTTCCAAACCAATAAGTTCATGCTTTGAATCTTTTTTAGTTCTGAATAATAATAATGATGATGTTATGTTATGGCATTCACGATTAGGTCATCCTAGTTTTCCTTATTTAAAACACTTATTTCCTGAGTTATTTCGTAATAAGGATTTATCTTTGTTTAAATGTGAAGCATGTGAATTTGCAAAACATCATCGTTCTCATTTTCCATTACAGCCCTACAAACCATCAAAACCTTTTTCTGTTATTCACAGTGATGTTTGGGGCCCTAACCGAACGAGTACACTTTCTCATAAAAAATGGTTTATCACATTTATAGATGATCACTCAAGAGTTTGTTGGGTGTACTTGTTAAAGGGGAAATCTGACGTTTGTCAGGCCGTAAAAGATTTTGTTAAAATGGTGCAAAATCAATTTCAAACAAATATTCAAGTATTTAGAAGTGATAACGGCAAAGAATATTTTAACACAATGTTGAGTGATTTTTTTCGTGAAAATGGAATTGTGCATCAAAGTTCATGTCCTAACACTCCCCAACAAAATGGAGTTGCAGAAAGAAAAAATAGGCACTTGTTGGAGGTGGCTAGAGCTTTACTTTTCGCAAGTAAAGTACCAAATTATTTGTGGGGTGAAGCAGTTTTAACTGCTGCATACTTAATTAACAGAGTGCCCTCCAAAGTTCTTAATTTTAAAACTCCAATTCATATTTTCAAAGAATGTTTTCTTAATGATCGTGTTTCAAACGATTTGACCTTAAAAATCTTTGGTTGCACTGCATTTGTTCATGAACATAAGAATATTAGCAAACTTGAACCGCGTGCTATAAAATGTGTTTTTGTTGGGTATTCTCCAACCCAGAAGGGATATAAATGTTTTGATCCAAAAAATCAGAAAATGTTTGTCACCATGGATGTTACATTCTTTGAAAACAAACCTTTTTTTGACACGCATCTTCAGGGGGGAAATTTAAATGAAGATTCGTCTCAAACTGAGGACATGAGTTTTTTTAACTCGTTTCAAACTGAGGACGTGAGTTTTTTTAATAATTTATCTTTGCCGGTATCACAAAGTTCTAAGACTTATACTTCTGCACCAACGAAAAATGGCCATGATTCTTTATCTAATCCTACTCCTGTTATGAGTAGTGAGCTTGGTGAATCCGAGCCTACATTTTCTCATCAAGAAAACAATGAGAATCTTGAAAACAATGATAATGATGATCTAATTGAAATGCCACAAAATAATGAGTCATATAAAGATAATAGGTTTGAAGCAGGAAACAAGACTTGGAAAGGAAAGGTTTTTGTGAGAAAGAATCACAAAGAAAGTGATGAGTCCACATCTCAACACTGTCATGAATCTGAACCAGGGGATGATCAACTTCCTAAAAAAAGAAAAGGTAAGTCTATCTCTGTTTCTGAGAGTCGTATTTTGTATCCCGATATCGATGATCCTGTGGCTGTTAGAAAACCTGTTAGATCTTGCACTAAATACCCATTGTCCAATTTTATATCATATTCAAATTTGTCTTCGTCTTTTTCTGCCTTTACCTCAAAATTGTCTAGTGTAGAGATTCCAAAAAATGTACAGGTTGCTCTAGAAGTTCCAAAGTGGAGGGAAGCTGTACTTGAGGAGATGAAAGCTCTTGAAAAGAACAAAACCTGGAGTGTTATGACACTACCGGATGGCAAGAAGACGGTTGGATGCAAATGGGTGTTTACTGTGAAGTATAATTCAGATGGGTCAATCGAAAGGTACAAGGCTCGATTGGTGGCTAAGGGTTTTACCCAAACTTATGGTATAGACTACTCAGAGACTTTTGCTCCTGTTGCAAAATTGAACACTGTCAGAATTCTCTTGTCTCTTGCTGCTAACTTAGATTGGCCCCTACATCAGTTGGATGTTAAGAATGCTTTTCTCAATGGTGATTTAGAAGAAGAAGTATATATGGACATTCCTCCTGGCTTTGAAGACAAGTTTGGATCAAATGTATGCAAACTAAATAAGTCTTTGTATGGATTAAAGCAGTCTCCTAGAGCTTGGTTTGAAAAGTTCACTTATTCCATGAAGAAACAAGGGTACATTCAAGGACAAGCTGACCACACCTTGTTCACAAAGTTCTCCCAAGATGGAAAAATTGCTGTCCTAATTGTTTATGTTGATGATATCGTCCTTACTGGAGATGATATAGTTGAAATGGCAAGAGTAAAAGAAAAATTAGCATTAGACTTTGAAATCAAGGACTTGGGATCCATGAGATATTTTCTTGGTATGGAGGTTGCTCGATCAAAAGATGGTATTGTAGTTTCCCAGCAAAAATACATTCTAGATTTATTGAAAGAAACAGGAATGAGTGGATGTCGACCAGCAGATACTCCCATGGATCCTAATGCAAAACTTTGGGAAGAAGGTAGTGTTCCTGTTGATACTGGAAGGTACCAGAGATTGGTTGGGAAACTGATTTATTTGGCACACACTAGACCTGACATTGCTTTCTCGGTTAGTGTAGTAAGTAGTTTATGCATTCTCCTTTTGAGGAACATCTTGAGGCAGTCTATAGGATACTGCGATATTTGAAAGCAAATCCTGGAAAGGGATTATTTTTTAAGAAGACTAATGAAAGAAATGTGTCTATCTTTACCGATGCTGATTGGGCAGGTTCAGTCACTGACAGAAGATCAACCTCCGGATATTGTACCTATGTTTGGGGTAATCTTGTGACATGGAGGAGCAAGAAACAAGGAGTTGTAGCAAGAAGTAGTGCAGAAGCTGAGTTTAGAGCTATGGCTCAAGGTATTTGTGAAGGATTATGGATCCACAAAGTCCTAGAAGAGCTTAAGATGAAAATTGAGCTTCCATTGAAATTATACTCTGACAGTAAAGCCGCTATTAGCATAGCTCATAACCCAGTTCAACATGACAGAACCAAGCATATTGAGATCGATCGGCATTTCATAAAAGAGAAGTTAGATGCCGGAATCATATGTCTACCTTTTGTAACTTCGAGTCAGCAAACTGCAGATATCTTGACCAAAAGCTTAGCAAGACCCACCTTTGAGCATTTGATCGGCAAGTTGGGCATGATAGATATCTATGCACCAACTTGAGGGGGGGTGTTGGAAAATATTTAGTTTCCTAGTTTGTTATTTCTAGGAGATTCTAAGCCTATCTATTATTTTCTTTTATGTTTGTACTCTTCCTATTTAAACCAGCCTTGAGCTGAGGAATAACATATAACAGTATTCACTTATTATTTTCTACACTAATCCTAATAATAAATATTTGGATTTGATACCTCTCACTTATAAACACTTTTTCAGATTGTACCTCATCAAATATGGACTCTCAAAACACACCGCCCTCACGCCCAGAATTGGACATTGGAAGCGTAATTTGAATTTCAATTTTCATTGGGATGGGGATTTTATGAATTTCAATTTTCGTCTTTTGAGGATATGCCTCTTGTGTAGTCGTTGGGTACTATCAATCTTAAGCCAGGTGTTCTTCTTTTGGTGGGATATCATGCCTCCTTTTAATCATGAGGATTTTTTAAGGGACAGATTTGGATTCCTAATTATTGTTTCCCTTATGTTTCTCTGTGTTTTTGTTATTATCTTGTTTGTTTCTTTTTCAGCTTTTTTGTTGTTTTTATTTTTTCTTTTTCTTTAGGTAAGGTCTAGCCCCCCATTTGTAAATTTTTTATATAATATTATATATATTATGAGCACTTCGCACAAGATTAGGGTCTACAAGGGGTGCTAACATAGTTGGGATGCCTACTATTCTCTTTGATGTCATTATGCTCTTAGTTATCCAAAAAAAAAAAGAGGTCTGATAGAAGCTGGCCCAACAAATTTTGGATAGGCTCTAATACCATCATAAAATTTTGGTTTTGGTCTAACTCAACTCAACCCTACAAAACCGGCTTATAAGGTGAAAGATGCCTCTAACTTATAAACATTTTTTGCAGGCCATATATCTCATCTATGTGGGCTCTTAACAATATTTAATGGCATATTATACCTATTGTCTGCATGCCAACTTCAATGATGGTAACATAAGGATAAGTAGAACCTCAAAAAATATCCCGACCACAATGAGCTGAGAAATGTATAAGCATCAATATACTTCAATACTTTGAGAATAAATAAAAGCATGGGCTGCTTGGCTCTTTAAAGTGAACGCTATGATCATTGCCACTTCATCTGATTGCATAAACCACATAAATAGACACAAATATGCCATATACCAGGAATGATTGTGCGGTAGAAACAAAAAAGTTGATAGAATATTGCTAAGAAAACACACCTTTAAGACTAGATGAAGATCCAGCACAAAGTTGATAAAATACGTGATACAACCTCTCGCCATTGGCCATTTGAACAACTCTCGACTGCTCACAGCACACATAATATTTCATGAGTTTTTAACAAAAGATAGGGCATTACAAATTATCGCCATTCAAAAAAAAAAAGGCATCACAAATTACCTTTTCCAACAAATCTGTTCCAGTTAGCATGTGGGTTGGAATATGACAAACACAGAACCAGTAAAATAAGTCAACTCAGTAATTACAATAGAAATTGAGAGAAGAAACAAGCAAATGTTTAGTAAAATGTATAGCTTGAATTAGCTTACAGGTTTGAATTTTAGCCCCGCATATTTTACCCATGGCACTGAAATGAATTTGAATAAACTTTCCCTGCATCAATTTAAAAATATATGAGTGGAACTGCTCAGCCTTTAAATATCATCCAAAAAGTGATGCATAGCCTTCAACAATTATAAGTAGGATTAAAATTTCAAATTTATGGACATATTTGTTGAAAAACCTTTCAACTATATAAATTAGGCTTAAATGCACTTTTGGCCTGCCTAGTTTATCAATTGTGCGATTTTGCCCCGTCAAGTTTAATCCATTTCTGATGTACTAGCCCCCAGTCAAATTTTGACAAAAATGTGCTGACGTGGCAATCTATTAACATTGTTTTTGGACCAGATTCATCAGATACAAAACAGAGTAAACCAGAGGATGAAGAAGACAGAGAAAAACTAAAATGGACTAAAGCGAATGAAGTTGTTATTATCAGTGATGATGTTGTTTTTGTATATATTAGTTTTTGATCTGGTTTTGTGTTTGAAGAACAAAAATCAGTGAAAACAAGGTGAAACTTGAAGGTATAATCAAGGAAAATGTTAGAGAAGAGAAGAGAATAGAATCTCCTGCAAAAAGATCGTGCACGGAAGAAAGCAGGTGGAGGAAGGAAAGCTATGATATGATCAAGTAGTCTTTGTGGAAGCGTACTCCATATTCTGCTGTTCATCCTTCTCTCTTTCCAGGGTTTGAATGCATTTAGTGATGAAGGTGAGGAAGAGAAAAGAAGGATGCATATTTTTCTGCGTTTGGGGCAAAAAGTGCATTTAAGCCTAAATTCTAACAATAGCAGGAGTAAGTTCCATTACACTAGGAAAGAAATACTCACAAATCTGCTAGAGTTGTCATTTACAGACGTTTTTGCATTTCCAAAAGCTTCTAGTATGCAATTTGTCTGAAGAACATCATTTGCTCTCCCACAACTGCTACTACCAAGAGCAGCTAAGTATTGCATAGCAATTTTAGCTGTCTCTGTCTTTCCAGATCCACTCTCACCACTGCAAACAAATTTTAATGGTGATTTTCAACGCACTAGAGTTTATATGCCTTACTACTATGACAATTTAATACCATCAACTGCAGGAACATATATTAAAGTATTTTTCACAGAAAGAGTCTGCAATATACAAAAGTGCTGACCTTATGATAATGGACTGATTTACTTCATCTGAAAACACAAAGGAAAATAGAAAACCTTTAAAATGTGTAATTCAAGTAAAGCGTAAAAATTCGAACAAAGAGTGGGAAAATATCTTCACTCACCTCTCATCATCTGGTTATAAGCTGCATCTACCATACCATAAACATGAGGAGTATCAACAAATTGCTGCCTATAAGTGGAGACATAATCATTTCCATAAATCTGGAGATCTTTGAAAGGATTGAGTGCAATTAAAACCGGACCTGCTTTACTCTGCACACAGAAAGCAAGATCATATATATGATCTGATCACCTAAGCAAAAGAAAAAGCCAGAGCCGGCATACATACATATATCATCTCCCGAGAATATCTAAACCTAAGATTGTGAAGAACAGATGGCTCATTCAAATAAGCGATTTTGATAAGGTCATCCGCACCCTCTAAAATATCAGGATTAGCTGGTACGAGTTCTGATCTAGCCATTTTCAGTACCTGAAGTAACAATTGAATAGCATGAGCAACTTTAACCTTGCAAACTTAAGATTACACAGTCTCTTACAAAGGCACAAAAAGCATATAAACTTACTTTTCCATTTGATAGTGAAATGGAAGCTTCTTCTCCCGAAGTTGATTGTATTGAACCTAGCTCCCATTGCCCTCTTGGTTGCCTACACCAAACGCGAAGCTTCTGGAGGAAACAACCAACAAACCAAAAGTCAATTTAACAGAAAAACAAATGCCATGAACAAAAGCTTAGTCTATACTCTATAATCTATACCAATCACTACCAAACAAAAGAACAAATATGATGCTCAAACATACTTAACCACAAAAAAAAACTGCAGCTTCTAGAGTTAAATTTAAAAAGTAAACTAGATAATTTTCAATCAAATACCCTTGCAAAACAACCATAAAAGAATTGAATGAGACATTAAATGAACAAAAAAATGCATGTTTGGAATCATCTTTTGACAAAATCACAATGTCACATATTTCACTGAAGCCTCAAAGTGTAACTTTTGCAAAAATCACAATAGCACGATGTGATTTTGCCAAAACTCACAGACAATCCAAACAAATTTAACTTTTGAAACTTTTTTTTTAAGACTCGGTATTCAACCAAAGGATCGACTAATCCGAGGGAAATCAATTTCACTGTCCACTAGCAAGGGGGCATTTAAGAGTTTTGCTATGTATGGAGTGACCCAACACAGAAAGTGGCACCCGGAGGATTCAAACCTGAGAGCTTGAGAGGATCAGTTCAAAACTTGAATTATCATTTCAATGCATGATCATCATATATATTTAAAACATATTAGGAATTAATTTATTTTTGTTTCTCTTTTCGAAGTTCATAGTTACCATTTTGATGAAATAAGAAATAGTGTCACCATCCAATTCTGAAATTGCTGACACATAAGGTGACTCCACAACATCCTTCTTCACCCTCTTCCTCCCAAAACTGCTGTCACTTCTCTTATATTCAGAACATTTTGATGTTGATGGTGATGGTGATGGTGATGTCTCCTTCCTCTTACTTTCCACATTGTCAATAAATCCATTCTCGACCACAACACATCTACCAACCTTAAAATTATTCGGCAACGATCGCCTCGCAGGAGGAAGCCTGGCCTTAGAAGCCGGACGAGATGGCAAAGCAGGAGGTAAGTCCTTCTTCTTCTCTTGTTCCTCATCCATCCGACGAAGCGATTCTAACATCTCTTCCAACGAGCTTCTCGTTAGAGAACATGACGAAGCTGATAACACCATTTCTGAATTTTTGGTTGGCGAAATGTAAATCGCCAACAAGAATGCAAAAGGATATCGGCGTTGAAGAAATTGAGATTTAGGGTGAAAATTGGTTAGTGTTGTTGATGAATGAATGAATTGAAAAATGAAGAGTTGTTACACGGGTTTCTATTTAGTGAAAGGGTGAGTTAGATATAATGCATTGGAGAGTGAAACAAAAGTTGTTGTGTTTGGGATTAGAGAGAAAGATGGAGAAACAGAGGGTAGCTAAAAAAAGGAAGAACACCAATTTCTTTGTTTTGTGAAACCAAAAAATTAATTTAATTGATTGAGAAAAAAGAGAACAGAGAGAGAAGAAAATGCTTTTTCTTTTCTTTTTTTCTAATAATTCGTCCGTTGTAATACTCAAAAGAACGAAAATTGGAAAAATTATTTATATTTGAATTTGAATCGGCGTTTCTTCTGTCCGTAAATTCAAATTACTCCATCTTGAGGGAGGTATCCAAGTCTTTTATATTTAGACAATCAAGAGAAAAAATATATATTTGGATTTTTTATTTTTTATTGTGAAAAAACTATTTCGATTTTATGAGTCTAATAAACAACTTATATAAAAATATTTCTT
The DNA here is from genome assembly GCF_020283565.1 of Trifolium pratense. NCBI lineage: Eukaryota > Viridiplantae > Streptophyta > Magnoliopsida > Fabales > Fabaceae > Trifolium > Trifolium pratense. Next base: position 25,228,313 of record NC_060065.1, read on the forward strand.
TTAAAATTTGTGAATTCAAAGTCACTAGGTTTGGTCTAGTAATGAAGGATTTTGGTAATACGTTATAGATCATGGGTTCCGCCCTCAACTCATTGTAAATAAAAAAAATATATAAATTATGCATTCAATTTTTTAAAAATCAAATTATTATACTTTTTAATATAATAATTCTACCTTTCATTATTTAATTTGTGCCCTTAAAATACAAATTAGTTGGATAAAAAAAATACTCTCATTCTTTTTGTAGAAGACAATTTTTTTAAGGACAAAACTTATATGCATTTTTTTAGATGCATTTTTTCCTGTTTCTCTCACAAAAATGTAGTTATTTATATTTTTTAATTAAAAAAAGAAAAATAAAATTATTTTTAAATAAAAATAACTTCCCCATGTATCTAACACAGTAAGAATTGTGTATATTGATAGACCATATAGACCATATACATATACATCAATTAATAAATGAATCTAAAAATTTATTTGTCTCTTATAAAAAAAATCGGAGAAAGTAATTACTAATTTTTCACATAAAAAAGAAAAAAACACTGAAAATCACTTTCATCAATTTTGTGATTTTTTATCCCTAAAGTGAGCGATCTTTTATATAGAATCCAGCACATTAATTAGTTTAGTTGTTATAATTAGTAATAAAGAGCAGTCACTTACCAATATTTTAAAAAAGATTTCATAATACTATAGGGCATAGGCTGCTGTCTAATTTCCATAGATTGAGCAATAAAGTTAAGGTGGCATTTAGGGTGCACAAAGTATAAAATTTGTGCACCATGTGAACAAATTTCAAAAAACAAGATGAGGGGTTGGATTTTGCAGTTTACTAAACATTATCATACTCCTCCTACACATTATCACATATTTTCTTTTTCACTAAGTTCACACTCTTTCCTTGCAACCTCTTTACCCATTGTGTTTTATTTCTTTATTAAAAAAACTCAAATAATATTAACTCATCGTCTTCTTCTCTCTCCAAATTTATCTTCTTCCCATCTAGATCTGGATTTTACCTCCGCTGTGTACAACCATGACTCACCCATTGGGTCCTTGTCGTCGGAGAGCTCGCGCGCCGCAACTAAATGGAATTATAAAATGGTTTAAATTAGAATTTAGAAAGAGGAATAAGTAAATTCACAGTTTCATGCTAAAATGTTTTAAGATTGAAATCTTTGATTTGTGTTTTATTTTACTCTAGCAAGTTTTTGAATAGTGATTTTTTGTGTTCTTTCATTGAATTAAAGATAGAAGGAGGAAGATGAATGTTTAGGGACCAAATTAGTTGAGTTCTTTTATTGCAAAAGGGTTTTGGAATTTAGTGATAAATGGTTTTTTCATTGATTGAGCTTGCTATAGTAGTGGTGAGAACGGAGATGGTCGTAGAAGATGAGGTTAGATTTGTTTTGGGTGTGAAAAAAATCTAGTGTTGATCGACTACAATAAACCTGTGTTACTTATTTGATCTAATGGTCAAAAATTAAATAATAAAGTTGTGCACCCATGACTAAACCTCACCTAAAGTTAATGGGTCTTTGAAGTCATTTTGTTACTGGATTGCATTTAGAACATCTTCAATGGTGATACCACTTTGAGTATCATACACTACTAACAACTGGTCCCTACAATATTTTACTCCAATGGTGATATCATGTTTTGAGTATCATACATTAATGACAAACGATAATGTTTTGACATATATGGAAGCTATTAAATTGAATTTATATACCAAAATTAAAAATAATGATAACATTAAATTGATGATACGGTACCTTATTTAAGGTACATGTATCATCAACTTTGATACCCTCTGTGTCACGTCATGGAACTCCAATGATAAAAAAATTAAGGTATTGTATCATTAGTCTATGAAACTCTCTTAAATACTCTTATTGGAGATTCTTGATAAAATGATTTAACTCGTTCCGCCCCGTTTTATTACCAACTCGCCCCGCCAATAAATCAAAATATAAATTAAAAATCATTCAAGAAAATCAAGAATTAGACACACACACAAATCAAAATATTTAAAAGAAAAATAAAATAGTCAATCAATAAATAAAATAGCAACTGCACTTCTACACATGCATCAAAAAAGGGAGTGACCTTTGGAAAGTTAATTCATACCTTAGACGGTTTAGATTTTTTCTCTTTAATTTTTTTTCCTTATATAAATGTGCCTAAGCATAATTTATTTAGGCTTGTGCCTAGAGGTGAGAATAGGCTAGGCCGAGCTAAGCTTTGCCAAGCCTGAGCTTGGCCTGTCAAAAAATCGAAGGTCTGAGCCTGATCTGTGGCCTATCATAGGCTTAAATTCTAGGCCTGAGCCTGGCCTTTTGAAAGTCTGATGTGGCCTGTTAGCCTGTTTAAAAGTCTATTTCATATGAACATATTTAAATAAATAATTATATTTATTTTGAAATATACTTATGAACTAATAAAATAATGTTCCATTTGATATTTTAGAGAATTTGACTATATATGTCATCATATTTCAATTCTAGTTTATAATAATACATTTATATATGTTAAAAACTAATGTAGATTAATAAACTTAAATTACTTAAAAAGTTAATAGATTTATAATTTAATCAAAGTATAAATTTTAATATATAAATAATAATCGTAATAAAAATATTATTCATGTTAACTTAAATAGGCCGGCCTAGTAGGCCTCAAAGGTTTTTTTAATGGCCTGCGACCTGGCCTTTTTAGCTAAATAGGCTTATAAAAAAACATTGGCCTGCTCTATTTAAAGAAATAGGCTAGCCTGGCCTGAGCCTATGTAGGCTAGGCCTTAAGGCCATGTAGGCCGGCCTAGCCTGTTCCCACCTCTACTTGTGCCTATATAAGTACTTCTCATTTCATTCTACTACTCCATTTTAATTGTCTAATTTTTATAATTTTTTATTTATCTATTTTTTTTTTTTAACAAAATTTATCTGTTGATTTAAAATTATGATATAGTAAAACATTTTTGTTGAAAATAACACGAAGTTTGAGTGCCACACCTCAACTAAAACTTTCAACTTCATTACATAATCGATAACTTCATTTGTCCATTCTCTTATATTCTCGCTGCCTCAAAATAATTGTCATAATTTGACGTGTGCACTATTCATACTAGATATTTTTACTATATTTTATTACTAATGTTTAAAGACAAATATTAACATATGAGATTTTTGTTAGATTTGTTTTGGTGAATACAATCACGATATCAATTTTTCATAATTTTTAATAATATATTATTAAACATATTAATGATTAAAATTGTACATCAACAAGTGTGCAGTAGTCAAATGCGACAATTATTTGAGACAGAGGAAATACTGTATTATTTTATCCTTTATGGATTCTCGTTTTTCAATTTCAATTAATTTTAAAGTATTTGTAAAAAAAAGTAATAAAGTCAAATTCAGTTGAGATGGTGACATTTTAGTGGAGGTCAGTGAATGATTTGAATCATTCAGTACGCTTTGGCATATCCTTTTGTTATTAAGTTTTCATATAGTTATTTTTATTTTCTTAATAAAAGTGTAAAAGAGTGGGTCTTATCTTATCCAAAATAATTAGCAATAAAAAATAGGAAATTGTTTACCTAACCATATATTGATTGATAATGGGGTAGTGGATTTGTATGCCATGTTGCATTCTCGTCCCATCTAAGGCAAAAGTGATAAAGTGACAACAAAAAAGCCAAATCTAAAAGGTTTATGTTAACGTGCATAGTGTTGATGAAATGCACACTACAACTTGAAGGTAAATGATTTTGTTCTAGATAACCATGTTAGTGAACTTACTTTTACTAAAATTTGAATTGAATTGAATTGAATTGAAAGTATCATCTGACAAGTCCTCGTGGAATGCTGCTCTTTATGAGTGATGCCTAGCGATGGATTCTCTCAATTACTTGAGAGAAATAGTAGCATCTTACCCATTAATGTGTGAGAAGAGATAAAAAAAAAAAAAGGAAAAGATGAACTAAAAGGTAAAATTGAAGAAATTGAGGAAAATAAAATTGAGAGAATTTCTTTCTCATTCCTGATCATCTAAATTCTACAATATATAAAAAGAAGATACGTATGAAATTCTAAATTTGCCCCTTTTTCATTTTTTGACACATAATCAATTCAGGGTTATTTTGTGTCTTTATCAAAAAAAGTTAGTAGAAAAATACTAAAAAGTTTCTCAGCCAGTAGGATTTGAACCCTTAACCTTTTAGTTACACTTCTTATTGCATTTACCACTAAGTCATGTGAATTAATTTGTTATATTTTTGGAATTACAATATATGAAAAGAAGATACGTATGAAATTCCAAATTTGTCCCTTTTTCATTTTTTGACACATAATCAATTCAGGGTTATTTTGTGTCTTTATCAAAAAAAGTTAGTAGAAAAATGCTAAAAAATTTCTTATTTAGTCAATAAGATTTGAACCTTTAACCCTTTAGTTACACTTCTTATTGCATTTACCACTAAGCCATGTGAATTAATTTGTTATATTTTTGGAATTACAATATATGAAAAGAAGATACGTATGAAATTCCAAATTTGTCCCTTTTTCATTTTTTGACACATAATCAATTCAGGGTTATTTTGTGTCTTTATCAAAAAAAGTTAGTAGAAAAATGCTAAAAATCTACAATATATGAAAAGAAGATACGTATGAAATTCCAAATTTGCCCCTTTTTTATTTTTTGTCACATAATCAATTCAGGGTTATTTTGTGTCTTTATCAAAAAAAAGTTAGTAGAAAAATGCTAAAAAATTTCTTATTTAGTCAATAAGATTTGAACCTTTAACCTTTTAGTTACACTTCTTATTGCATTTACCACTAAGCCATGTGAAATTAATTTGTTATATTTTTAGAATCAATATGATCTACAATATATGAAAAGAAGATACGTATGAAATTCCAAATTTGCCCCTTTTTTATTTTTTGACACATAATCAATTCAGGGTTATTTTGTGTCTTTATCAAAAATCTACAATATATGAAAAGAAGATACGTATGAAATTCCAAATTTGCCCCTTTTTCATTTTTTGACACATAATCAATTCAGGGTTATTTTGTGTCTTTATCAAAAAAAGTTAGTAGAAAAATGCTAAAAAAATTCTTATTTAGTCAATAAGATTTGAACCTTTAACTTTTTAGTTACACTTCTTATTGCATTTACCACTAAGCCATGTGAATTAATTTGTTATATTTTTAGAATCAATATGATCTACAATATATGAAAAGAAGATACGTATGAAATTCCAAATTTGCCCCTTTTTTATTTTTCGACACATAATCAATTCAGGGTTATTTTGTGTCTTTATCAAAAAAAAATTAGTAGAAAAATGCTAAAAAATTTCTTATTTAGTCAATAAGATTTGAACCTTTAACCTTTTAGTTACATTTCTTATTGCATTTACCACTAAGCCATGTGAATTAATTTGTTATATTTTTGGAATCAATATGATCTACAATATATGAAAAGAAGATACATATGAAATTCCAAATTTGCCCTTTTTCATTTTTTGACACATAATCAATTCAGGGTTATTTTGTGTCTTTATCAAAAAAAGTTAGTAGAAAAATGCTAAAAAATTTCTTATTTAGTCAATAAGATTTGAACCTTTAACCTTTTAGTTACACTTCTTATTGCATCTACAATATATGAAAAGAAGATACGTATGAAATTCCAAATTTGCCCCTTTTTTATTTTTCGACACATAATCAATTCAGGGTTATTTTGTGTCTTTATCAAAAAAAAATTAGTAGAAAAATGCTAAAAAATTTCTTATTTAGTCAATAAGATTTGAACCTTTAACCTTTTAGTTACATTTCTTATTGCATTTACCACTAAGCCATGTGAATTAATTTGTTATATTTTTGGAATCAATATGATCTACAATATATGAAAAGAAGATACATATGAAATTCCAAATTTGCCCTTTTTCATTTTTTGACACATAATCAATTCAGGGTTATTTTGTGTCTTTATCAAAAAAAGTTAGTAGAAAAATGCTAAAAAATTTCTTATTTAGTCAATAAGATTTGAACCTTTAACCTTTTAGTTACACTTCTTATTGCATTTACCACTAAGCCATGTGAATTAATTTGTTATATTTTTGGAATCAATATGATCTACAATATATGAAAAGAAGATACGTATGAAATTCCAAATTTGCCCCTTTTTCATTTTTTGACACATAATCATCTACAATATATGAAAAGAAGATAGATATGAAATTCCAAATTTGCCCTTTTTTTCATTTTTTGACACATAATCAATTCAGGGTTATTTTGTGTCTTTATCAAAAAAAGTTAGTAGAAAAATGCTAAAAAATTTCTTATTTCGTCAATAAGATTTGAACCTTTAACCTTTTAGTTACACTTCTTATTGCATTTACCACTAAGCCATGTTAATTAATTTGTTATATTGTTGGAATCTACAATATATGAAAAGAAGATACATATGAAATTCCAAATTTGCCCTTTTATCATTTTTTGACACATAATCAATTCAGGGTTATTTTGTGTCTTTATCAAAAAAAGTTAGTAGAAAAATGCTAAAAAATTTCTTATTTAGTCAATAAGATTTGAACCTTTAACCTTTTAGTTACACTTCTTATTGCATTTACCACTAAACCATGTGAAATTAATTTGTTATATTTTTAGAATCAATATGATCTACAATATATGAAAAGAAGATACGTATGAAATTCCAAATTTGCCCCTTTTTTATTTTTTGACACATAATCAATTCAGGGTTATTTTGTGTCTTTATCAAAAATCTACAATATATGAAAAGAAGATACATATGAAATTCCAAATTTGCCCCTTTTTCATTTTTTGACACATAATCAATTCAGGGTTATTTTGTGTCTTTATCAAAAAAAGTTAGTAGAAAAATGCTAAAAAATTTCTTATTTAGTTAATAAGATTTGAACCATTAACTTTTTAGTTACACTTCTTATTGCATTTACCACTAAGCCATGTGAATTAATTTGTTATAATTTTAGAATCAATATGATCAACAATATATGAAAAGAAGATACGTATGAAATTCCAAATTTGCCCCTTTTTTATTTTTCGACACATAATCAATTCAGGGTTATTTTGTGTCTTTATCAAAAAAAAGTTAGTAGAAAAATGCTAAAAAATTTCTTATTTAGTCAATAAGATTTGAACCTTTAACCTTTTAGTTACATTTCTTATTGCATTTACCACTAAGCCATGTGAATTAATTTGTTATATTTTTGGAATCAATATGATCTACAATATATGAAAAGAAGATACATATGAAATTCCAAATTTGCCCTTTTTCATTTTTTGACACATAATCAATTCAGGGTTATTTTGTGTCTTTATCAAAAAAAGTTAGTAGAAAAATGCTAAAAAATTTCTTATTTAGTCAATAAGATTTGAACCTTTAACCTTTTAGTTACACTTCTTATTGCATTTACCACTAAGCCATGTGAATTAATTTGTTATATTTTTGGAATCAATATGATCTACAATATATGAAAAGAAGATACGTATGAAATTCCAAATTTGCCCCTTTTTCATTTTTTGACACAAAATCAATTCAGGGTTATTTTGTGTCTTTATCAAAAAAAGTTAGTAAAAAAATGCTAAAAAATTTCTTATTTAGTCAATAAGATTTGAACCTTTAACTTTTTAGTTACACTTCTTATTGCATTTACCACTAAGCCATGTGAATTAATTTGTTATATTTTTGGAATCAATATGATCTACAATATATGAAAAGAAGATACGTATGAAATTCCAAATTTGCCCCTTTTTTGTTTTTTGACACATAATCAATTCAGGGTTATTTTGTGTCTTTATCAAAAAAAAGTTAGTAGAAAAATGCTAAAAATCTACAATATATGAAAAGAAGATACGTATGAAATTCCAAATTTGCCCCTTTTTTATTTTTTGACACATAATCAATTCAGGGTTATTTTGTGTCTTTATCAAAAAAAAGTTAGTAGAAAAATGCTAAAAAATTTCTTATTTAGTCAATAAGATTTGAACCTTTAACCTTTTAGTTACACTTCTTATTGCATTTACCACTAAGCCATGTGAATTAATTTGTTATATTTTTGGAATCAATATGTCTACAATATATGAAAAGAAGATACGTATGAAATTCCAAATTTGCCCCTTTTTCATTTTTTGACACATAATCAATTCAGGGTTATTTTGTGTCTTTATCAAAAAAAGTTAGTAGAAAAATGCTAAAAACTTTCTTAGTCAATAGGATTTGAACTTTTAACCTTTTAGTTACACTTCTTATTGCATTTACCACTAAGCCATGTGAATTAATTTGTTATATTTTTGGAATCAATATGAGTTAAATGTCCAATTGTAAAAATTACTCCACTTTGTAACCACAAAACTCCACTTTATTTGTTACTTCTCCTACGATTTTTTTCTTTTTATCTGAAAATCCAATTTTTTTGTATGTAACCCAAATTCAAATTACCTCACTTTATAAAAATTCAATTTTTTTATTAAATATAAATCAATTATTAACTGGGCATCAATATATCCTATACACCATCATTTTTCAAGGGTATTTTGTGTCATATTTGAAAGTTAATAACTAATTTCAATATTTTATTAATTTTCTTTAGGTGGTTACTTCCATTTTAATATTTTAATATTTTGTGCCATATATTTATACTCATATATTAATACGATAGCCTAATTTTTGTGTGATTTATGCATGACCTGTGTGTTTTACTCAAATTAATAAGTTTGTCCGTTCTTTTATGACATTTGCGAAACCTATATTTATACTCATATATGAAGAAAAAAAATTAGGGGACTATATTCATACTCATGTGTATATATATATATATATATATATATATATATATATATATATATATATATATATATATATATATATATATATATATATATATATATATATATATATATATATATATATATATTTAATACAGGGACCTAAGAAAATAAGATACATGTGAAAATCTCATGTTACCCCTACTTAATAATTTGACACGTCATCACTTTCATGGATATTTTGTGTCATATTTGAAAGTTAGTAAATAATTTCAATATTTTAAAATTTTTCTTGAGGTGATTAATTCCATTTTAATATTTTACTCCTTCCGTTTTTTTATAAGTGTTCAGTTAGAATGATAACACTAAATTAAAAAAGTGGATTTTTGAACATTATCTTCCTATTATACTCTCATCTTAATTCACCAATAAATTCTATTTTTTGCACTCTTTCAAATAAATTTATTTTTATACAAAAATAAATTGGTAACAAATTATGTTTAAATATGAATATAACAAGGAAGAAACAAACTTTCTCATCGTAAAAAAAAAAGAACAAAATTTCTTTTTTAAAAAAACTTTAGTTTTTCAAATATGTATATAAAAAAATTATTGAAAAAGATAATAATAATAATAATAATAATAATAATAATAATAATTGACAAAGGGTATAATTGACAAATCGTATCCTTAAAACACAAACTGAGCAGTTAATTATAAACGCTAAATTTGATGAAACTGAACACTTATAAAAAAACGGGGGAGTAATATTTTGTGCAATCAATACATTGGCCATTTTTTTGGAATAGATTGATCATCAATACCATCAGCAAAATATATATTTATACTTATATATTAATACGAAAATCTACTATTTTTTGCGACTCTCACGGAACTTGTGTTTTTACTAATATATTATGTTATCTATTTTTTTAAATAATTTTACGGGTTGTATTCATATTAATACGGGAACCTTTTTTTTGTTATATCTACAGGCATTATATTTTTAATCATATATTAATAAATATGTTTATTTTTTTTTTATAATTTTACGTATTATACTCATATTTATACGGGAACATAATCTTTTGTGTGAATTCTGCGTGACCTATGATTTTCCTCTTATTAATAAGGTTTTCTGATCTTTAATAATTTATATAGGACCTAAATATATACTCAGATATTAATACGAGAACCTATATTTTTTTCTGATTTCTACGAGACTTATATTTTTAACCATATATTAATAAAGTTGTCATTCTTTCATAATTTATGCATTGCATATATTTATGATCATATATTAATACAAATATCTAATCTTTTGTGTAATTTCTGCGGGGCCTATGTTTTTACTCTTATTACTGAAGTTTTTTTTTACTATTGTTTTTAGACCTATATTTATTATTATATATTAATACGAGATCCTTTTTTTTTTTAAGGATCCAAATCTTTTGTGTTATTTCCGGGGACCTATGTGTTTTTTTTGGGTACATGGGGACCTATGTGTTTTACTCATATTAATAAGTCTGTCCGTTCTTTTATAACATCTGCGGGACCTATATTTAAACTCATATATTAATATGAAATTTTTTTTGTTTGTGTGGTTTCTACGGGAACTTTTAATTATATATTAATTAAGTTGTTTGTAACAAAAATAAAATAAAAATTAAGTTGTCTAATTTTTTTTTTACAATTTTACTGGTTATACTCATATTTAATACGATGACCTAATTATTTTGATGATTATTGAGAGACCTATATTTTCACTAACATATTTTCACTAATGATTAGAAATTTTACCTTAAATGTGAATAAGGGGAGTGTTCGGGATTCGAACTTCAGCTCCTGCACATACAGTACGATGTCCCTACCAACTGAGCTAACATGAGACTAATAAATGTTTTTCTTCTAATTACATTTTTCAACTCAAACCAACTTGTTTATTATCAGATTGAGTAGGTTTGGATTTCACATAAAAAAATATATAAGAGATATTTACCCAACATAAATCAATTAATTTTGATTGGGTCCGACATCAAGTTTGACCAAAATTAGTCGAAGCTGTGAATCTCCCTAAATAGGAAACACACAAATAATTAATAAGATTAGTTTTGTAAGAGTTTTGTGTGTTTTGAAAATTTTAAAATATAACAATTATAAAAAAAAAAATTAAAATATAACAATTGTCTTATTAAGATTGAACAATTATGAGACACTGATTATAGTCGTAGTCGATTGCAAGCAACAATTTTAAAATACGGCAAGTAACAATTTTTTTCGATTTACAAATGAGTAAAAGATCGAATCCAGAATCTCATACATACTATTCAAAATTTTCACCACTAAAACAAATCTAATCACTTTGAACATGTAACAATCTTTTAATAAAGCATGTCATGTTAGGGTTTTTGTTTTCAACAGTTAATGAGAATGATTAGTAATTAACAACTTATTACCTGAATAGAAGTTTTTTTTTTTTTCTTTCAGTTTATGTGTCAATGAAAGCATTGGCCCACCCCTACCTCTAACCAATTCAAGTGCATATCAATCAGAAGATGATATATAGAACAAAGCAACCAAGGTCTCTCTGCTCTTCTTCCTTTACACTTCTTAATTGGTTTTTGCATGTGGGTCTAAACCAACAACCATATCAAACATGATCTATTGACTCCTCTGTTTGCTTGTTCTTTTCCCCATCAACACTGCCTTGATTTCATGCGTTATTGCTAAGATGTTATGGCCCCATTCCAAACACTTTAACGGCACAAGGTGTCATATTTTTTAAAAGCTAAATTACACTTTTATTTTTTTTAACTTAATTTTAGATTTTATTTTCGTCCTTTAAATTATTTTTGTATTGTCAAAATTTTTTTTATAAATATTGAACATTTAAGTTGACAGGACATAGCGATATAAACGCAAGAGCTGAGATTTAAATCCCGGATACTTCATTTATCCATCTTTAAGTTGTAATTTTTAGTCACTAAACTACTTGACAAAAAAAAATTATAAATATTGAAAATTTTGATCTTTAAGTTATATAAAGCTTAGACAATTTAAGAAACTAAAATGTTCAATATTCATATATAAGGGATTTAAATGAAACGAAAAAAATTTAAGAGACAAATCATCTAATGTTTTTAGTTTAAAGGACCAAAGTGAAACAATAAAATTTAAAATTAATTTAAGGGAACAAAAAATATAATTTATCCCTTTTAAAAGGATATACCAGGTACTTTCGTCTCATTTTAAGCATTTCATTTGACTAATAGAAGTGGTCACTGATTAATTGTGTTACAAAAATTCTTCTCTGTTTAAAAAATATTGGCAGAAAAGAAAAGTACTAATGTGTATATATTAGCTGTTGCTAGCTGTTTGTGTTCAATAGGAAACATGATTTTAAAAACCAATTTTTTGAAGGTGGCTTGTTCCTTTTTTTTTTTTTAAGGAGGCTTATTCCTTGTCACTACATTTAATAATTTTGCATTTTTTCCTTGTCATAATGAAATGAAAAAAACTCACGAGACTAAAAATGCAAAAACTTAAAACTGTCAATTCTTGATACAGTCTGCATATATGTTTTTGCATTTTTTAGTAATTTCATCGGTTTGACATGCATACCCATATTTTCTTGTACAATGTATTCTCTGCGTCCTAAAATATAAGACTAGTTACAATGAATGTTGAATTGGGTGTTGAATGAGTGATTCAACACAAGTGAATGGTGCAATGTTGGTGTTGAATATGATTTGGATGAAAGAGAAGATGAATTGTCTCAACTGTGTTGAATGCTGCGGACGGAGACATGTGGCGCGCTGAGATTCGCCCTCGCAGGCGCGTGCATCACACATCCCGACAGGGCACGTTGCCCAGCAGGGGACACGGAGAGAGAAATCCAAATGGACAAGTGGCACGCGTTGATTGGCTGGACGGATTTTTACCTCATCTAATCTTTGAACTCAATTATTTCAATGCAAATTAATTTTTTTATTTTTTCACCAAAATTCGTAATTTTTTTCTCTACAAATAGAGACTTGGTTCATTTCATTTGGACACAGAAAAAAAAACCAAATTTTTCACTATCTTAATCTATTATTATCTTTCTAATTAGTCTTTCTTTTGAAGTTTTAATCTTTTTTTAGTGAAATGGATCCCAACAATTCTTCTAATTATCCCAACAATTCTCAAAATCCCAACAATTCTCAAAATCTCAACAATTATCAAAACTCCAACAATTATCAAAACCCCAACAATTATCAAAATCCCAACAATTATCAAAATTCAAATCAATTTTTCAACCAACATCCTCAAAACACACCTAATTTTGGTTTAACACCAAATTTCAACCAATCATCATTTGTTCCAAACTTTCATCCATATTATGGAACTATGCTGAGAAATTCATCTCAAACACCCCCGTTTAAGTGTATTATTTTAATTTAATTTTAATCGATAATTATAATGTTATTTAATCATAAAAACAAAAATTAAAATTTAAATAAGAATATGAAATAGAAAGTGGTGGGGTAGAGAAAGTGGTGGGGTATGGTGTTGAATATAAAAACCATTGGAGAGAGTAAAAGTTGAATGTGTGTTGAATGATTAGGTGGAAGAAAGAGAAAATGATGTGGAGTGAAAAAGTGGGTGTTGAATGTTTTTTGGTGTTGAAACCATTGTATGTAGTCTAAGGAAAAATGAATCAAACAAATTTAATATATTTGATTCAAAAGTTGGACCAAATATATTCATTTTTGTTGACCAACTTTTACTTATATTTTTGAACAAAGGGAATACGATATCTTGTGCCAATAACACTTCTCTTTAATTCTTTCATCAAATTATCGAGCCGACTTTATATCTTTTGCCAAGTTCCAAGTTCCAAGTTATTATTGCATGGTTTCAGATAATATTCGAGACATTGGTGGTTACATAACTTTGTAGGTGCATTGCTGAAAGAGAGCTCTAGTGTATTGTTATTATTGTACCAAATTTGTTCCAACTTCCAACTTTTGAGCACATGATTTGACAAAAGGTTTGGATATTTTGATGTAAGTTTGAATATACCGCTATATTCCCTTTAATAAAATTTAACATTAATTTAGCCACCACAATGAAGGCAATAAGATGATTTTAATACCTACATTTTTTTTGTTTTTCAATTTTTTTCAATTAATTCTCATTACACTACTATTACAATAGAATAAACTCAAATAATAAGGAAACTACTTTATGCTTTGGTTGCCCCTATTGCTGAGAACTGATCTTCCTCTGCTTGTGGAGCAGCAGAGCCCTTAAAGAGCAAAATTGCCATACTACCTATACAGAAATATATGAAGCAGCCACAACAATGTGTCACAAATGATTGATTCACTTTTGAAGGTAGGCGTAAAATTACAAACAATGACATAAACTCATCATATCCCTTCATTTATTTTAAAGGTTTTCATAACATATTCTTATATTCATCATTTTTTTATCATCCTATGGGCAGATTTTTATCAATACCCACTGAAGACATACATGGTCAAGTGCATGTGCCTCCCCACTCCCCCTAGATAAATAAATAATAATAATATTCTTCCTCCTCTATTTTCATTTAAAAAAAAATCATTTTCTATCAAATACCATTTCTTTATTTATGTGGAGCATAGACACAATGTCAAGTTAAATAAATAGTGCTAACTTAACATTCATACCTGGTACAGATACGTCCGCAATTTTATCAAGAGCCCTGCATAAAGAAGTTGCAGTACCTTCCTCACATGAGGCATCATAGGCTGCAAAGAAGGAAGAGGCTAATTTTCTACATTAACATAAAGGCTCTCTTGCGGGAGGGATAGGCGGGAAAGGGTTCTCAATCAAAAAGTTTTACTATTATAGTATATCATATATATACAAAGAAAAGTTGATCTCTCGCAGACCAGAAATCTCTAAGAACTTAATAAATAGAATACCAACCCATCAGATTTTAATCACACATAATTACACATTTCACAAACAAAATGTATTCAGTGCTTCTAAATCTAATGCAACACTAATTAATTTCAGTATATCAAATTCTTTGAAGAAAGCAGATTTAAAAGAAATAATATCATACTTGAGTCATTTACAAAAGTTGAATAATAAAGATCGTCTATTTAAATACTAAATGTTCCCCTTGTTGAGAACAACCACACGTGATTTGTTGGTAATCGCCATTTTCTGCAAATATTTGAACAAATGTAATCAAAGTTTTACCTACAATTTAACTCAAAAAGATAAAGAGAATTACCGTACAGATTGTCAACTCAACAAGTGGGAAATTTTGAAGTATAATATTTCTACCTACAATTTAACTCAACAAGTTAAAGAGAATTACCATACAAATTGTCAACTCAACAAGTGGGAAATTTTGAAGCATAATACAAACTAAAAATTTTAAGATCGTCCACATAGAGGCATTAGTTAGTCCTGTGTAAAACCTGAAATCTGAGTTTATAGTCAGATCAGTCATATTACCTAGCATAGATCATGAGCAACATAAGCTTGGCATTGCTTCATAGGATAGTGCAATTGCTTCAATTTCCATACAACAAGAGAGTGAAGTGATCGATCATTCGAGACATCAGTGTAATTATGAGGTAAGCCAATCAACATCGAAGATCTCTAAAAAATATAGAATATACTTAGATTAAGAATATTCTGCAGAAGTATAAAATATGTATGGTGTGGGATCTAATGTTTTATGTTTAGCAATTATATAATCATATAACTGACACCATTTAATTAAAAGAATGAGATATAAGCAAATCCAAGAGAAATACCATTTTAATGAGGTGCTTTGCTATCCATGGATATCATGAGTGCTCAAGAATCTCCAATGGCAATATGATCTTTAGCTCCTGCATCCTTGACTTGGATATCAAATTAGTAAACAATGTCAAAACTCAAAATGAAGGCAAAAACCTCACGAGAAAGCATCATATATGTACATCAAGTTCTGTGATAGAAAACATTCAACTTCTTTACTTGAAATGTATATAAATTCATGTATGAAATTATCTAAAAATGTTCCAATTAATAAGGAAATTGAATTACCTAAACTACATCAACCTCAAAGGGAGAACTATCTCAAGTCTCAACCAGTTTGGCATATCACACATCACAACAATACCCAAAATTACATACATATTGATCACAAGCAACAACACATTAAGCTTAAAAAAATTAACAATTAAAAAAAAACAGTTTAAGCAACAAATCAATAATCACCTCTTGTTCCATTGCTCTCTTGCTGTCGCCAACATAAAGTGTACTCATCCATTGCTCTCTTGCTGTCCCCAACATAAAGCACATACTGCAAATTATAAAAACCAATTAATTAACTGATTAATCATAGATTACTACTTCAAATAGAACTAATAAAGAAAAGACAGAATAGAAGTTACTTACCTTAATAACAACAACATGGTCTGGATGTTCACCAGGCCCATAGAGGATTGCATTGTTGTTAACCATATCATCAACAACATTGCTCTTGGAGATTTCTTTGCAGCAGAAAGTTTGTGGTGCAGAGAGATTCATTCCATCGTTGTTTCCCAAATGGTTGTAACTCACTCTTGATGTTGGCTATAATTCATAATCCAACAACATAATTAAAATATCAATTCAATTTTTTATCTATATGTGTAACAATTATTTTATTTGGGTAATGATCCTGACAAATTCTACTTGTAATGTGATTGTTATCACTTTGTATAAAGTCTTTTCAAGTCATTTTTTCATGTGCGACTTGCGTTTTTACCAATAACAATCGCGACTCGCAAGTCACATGCTTAATTTGCATAAATAAAACAGTAAAATTTGGATAAAATTATCGTTGAAGGAGAAATCTCAGATTCATTCCTGTCCTGTTGTCCACAGAAGCAAAATAAACGGAGAAACGATTGAATTAAAACGAAAAAGAACCTCTGAGATCATCGATGGCGGAGTTAGAGACATTTGAGAATGGAGAATCGCGTTTGAGAATCTTTTTGTTAGATGGGAACTGGAGAACGTGAATCAACATTTGAAAAGCTAGGGTTATCGAGGCAACATTAACCCAATTTATATAGCCAATAAGAAATGAACATAAGGGTCATTGAGGCAACATTTAATAAAGGTTATCAAGGCAACATTGACCGAATTTATATAGCCAATAAGAATTGGACATAAGGGTCATTGAGGCATCGTTTAATAAGGGTCATCGAGTCAACTTTAAATAAAGAGTAGTAATTGAGGCAACATATGACCGAATTTATATAGCCAATAATAATTGGACTGATGGATCATCGAGGCAACATCTAATAAGGGTCATCAGGGCAACATTTAACCACATTGCTCAGAACTTAACCGAATTTATATAGCCAATAAGAATTGGACTCAAGGGTCATCGAGGCAACTTTCAATAAGGGTCATCAAGGCAATTTTCAATAAGGGTCAACGAGACAACATATAACCAAATAAATAACCAATAAGAATTAGAGTTAAAGGTCATCAAAGAAACATTTAATTAAAGCTCCTCGTGGCAACGTATAATCGGAACTATCTAGTCAATAGGATTTAGACTTACGGGTCTTCAATGTAACATTTAAACATATGAGAGGCAGAGCCAATGGAATTTGAATTTAAGCATTATCAAGGCAGCATATTACCATCTTAAAATAATTTATAGAGTCAATAACAATGAATATATTTTGGGTCAATATATCACTCTGGCATATCAAATATAGGGAACCTAGTCTAAGTCATCGAGGCAACATTTAACCACGTTGCTCATAATTCAACCGATAGAAAATCTTTTGAGAAAGCTATCGCACTTTGCAAAGTATGGGTCTAATTCAAAATATTGATGTCAAACATGGTCTTTCGGCAGAAGATTGAAACTTTCTAAATAATCAAGAAAAAATGGATACCTTTTTTCAAGCAAAATCATGTTAATTATGTCATTTTTCTCTTCCACCTCACATTTAATTCTCGAGCAACCTGTTCAAAAACAACACAGATTAGTACATGTTGAATTTCAAAATTGAAATGAATCGAAAATAGACACTAAAAGTAGTTACTTGCCTTGACTTGTAGACTGCACTGCCACAGAGGAACCATTTCCAAATTAATTTTGTCAGCAGCAATGGGATATAGGGTCATCGAGCCAACAATTAACGGAATTTATAATGCCAATATTAATCGGTCTTAAAGATCATCAAGACAAAGTTTAATCGAATTTATATAACCAACAAGAATTGGACTGATGGGCCATCGAGTCAACATTTAATAAGGGTTATCGAGGCAACATTAACCGAATTTATATCCAATAAGAATTGAACATAAGGGTCATCGAGGCAACATTAAATAAGGGTCATTGAGTCAACTTTTAATAAGAGTCATTGAGGCAATATATAACCGAATTTATATAGCAAATAATAATAGGACTTATGGATCATCGAGGCAACATTTAATAAGGGTCATCGAGACAACATTAACCGAATTTATATAACCAATAAGAATTGAACTTAAAGGTCATAGAGGAAACATCTAATAAGGGTCATCGAGACAACTTTAAATAAGGTTCATCGTATATAGCCGATAAGAATTAGAGATTTTTTTATTCAATTGCCTCTAAAAAAATCGTTTTTTACAACAATACCCTTGTTTTAAAAAATATTTCCGTAATACCCCTCTTTTGGGACAAAAACTGGCAAGCTGCAGGTCCCCACTGATGGCGGAACCGACAGTGTGGCCACATGCAAGTAATGGCGGAAATGGCAGTTCTGCCATTGCCCAACTTTTTTTTTTTTTTTTCATTTTCTGGCCTGAAAATGGCGTTTTGTATTTTTTTTTTTTTTAAATGTTAATATTAAACTCTGATCTAAAATCCTAATCGCAAATGAAGCCTCAAAAACACAAATCGAAATAAAACAAATTAAAACCCAAAAGTTTTGATCTGTTTATTACCTTTCCTTTTTTTTTTTCTTCCTGTTTCTTTGTTCTATCTTCCCTACTTTCAGATTTTGGTTCTCTGCCTCTTTGATTTTTTCATTTGGTAATGATTTATGGTGGTGATTGAATTTTGGTCGAGGGGGAGGCACAACGGATTATGTGTTGTTCTTTCAATTTTTCTCCCCCTTCAGGCCATAACAAAAAAAAAATCTCATAAACAGAGCCAGAAAAATAAGAATTAGAAACACAAAAGAGGTAATAGAACAACAACATTTAATTTTTGGGATTTTAATATGTTTACTTTGATTTATTTGTTTTGGGGTTTGATTTGTGTTTAAAACTGGTTAAAAGTGTTTAAAAAAGGATTTTGGATTTTTTGGGTTTAATTTGGGATTTTTTGGGTGATTTTAGGTATCCGGCACGGTGGCGAAACCGCCGGAAACCGGACGTCGCGGTGGCTAAGGACGCCGGAATCTGGCCCAGGCGGTGGTCCGCCGCCGGCATTCATGTGTTCATGAAGAACAACATGAATGTTCTTGAGTGAGATGAGAGAAGAGAGAGAGCCGAGAGAAGAAGAGAGAGAAAGTGAGAAGAAAAATGAAATTTTTTGAGGATTAGGAGAATTTATACCTGCTGATCCTACGCGCGTAGGTCCACTGCAGCTGCACCATAAGCCTTTCATCACAGCCGCTGATCTTCATCAGACGGCTTAAATATGTCTTCTTCCTTTTTGGATATAAAGGAAAAAAACAAAAAACAAATTCTTTGGTCAATGGCGGAACTGCCATTTCCACCATCACCATGCAAATGGCGATTCTGTCGGTTCCGCCATCAGTGGAAACTTGCTACACACCAGTTTTTGCCTCAAAAGAGGGGTATTACGGCAATATTTTTTAAAACAGGGGTATTGCTGTAAAAAATGATTTTTTTAGGGGCAATTTAAAAAAAAAAAAATCAGAATTAGACTTAAGGGTCATTAAAGAAACATTTAATTAAACCCTATCGAGGCAACATATAATTGAAACTATGTAGCCTATAGGATTTAGACTTAAGGGTCTTCAATGGAACATTTAACCATATGAGAGGCAGAGCCAATATAAAATTTGAATTTAAGCATTATCAAGGCAGCATATTACCATCTTAAAATAATTTATAGAGTCAATAACAATGAATATATTTTGGGTCAATATATCACTCCGGCATATCAAATATAGGGTATCAAGTCATCGAGCCAACATTTAACCACGTTGCTCATAATTCAACCGATAGAAAAACTTTTGAGAAAGCTATTGCACTTTACAAAGTATGGGTCTAATTCAAAATATTGATGTCAAACAGGGTCTTTCGGCAGAAGATTGAAACTTTCTAAATAATCGAGAAAAAATGGATACCTTTTTTCAAGCAAAATTTTGTTAATTATGTCATTTTTCTCTTCCACCTCAGATCCAATTCTCGAGCAACCTGTTCTAAAACAACACAGATTAGTGCATGTTGAATTTCAAAAGTGAAATGAATCGAAAATGGATACTAAAAATAGTTACTTGCCTTCAGGTGTAGATTGCACTGTCACCGAGCAACCATTTAACCATTTCCAAATTTATTTCGTCAGCAACAATGGGATATAGAGATCATCAATCCAACAATTAACCAAATTTATAATGCCAATATTAATTGTGGACTTAAGGTCATCCAGAGAACATATAACCGAATTTATATAACCAACAAGAATTAATAAGGGTCATCGAGACAACATCTAATAAGGGTCATCGAGACAACATCTAATAAGGGTCATCGAGACAACATTAACCAAATTTATATAACCAATAAGAATTGAACTTAAAGGTCAGAGAGGCAACATCTAATAAGGGTCATCGAGACAACTTTAAATAAGGGTCATCATATATAGCCAATAAGAATTAGACTTGAGGGTCATCAAAGAAACATTTAATTAAACCCTATCGAGGCAACATATAATTGAAACTATATGCAGCCAATAGGATTTAGACTTAAGGGTCTTCAATGGAACATTTAACCATATGAGAGGCAGAGTCAATAGAAATTTGAATTTAAGCATTATCAAGGCAGCATATTACCATCTTAAAATAATTTATAGAGTCAATAAGAATAAATATATTTTGGGTCAATATATCACTCCGGCATATCAAATATAGGGTATCTAGTCTAAGTCATCGAGCCAACATTTAAACACGTTGCTCATAATTCAACCGATAGAAAATCTTTTGAGAAAGCTATCGCACTTTGCAAAGTATGGGTCTAATTCAAAATATTGATGTCAAACAGGGACTTTCGACAGAAGATTGAAACTTTCTAAATAATCGAGAAAAAATGGATACCTTTTTTCAAGCAAAATCTTGTTAATTATGTCATTTTTATCTTCCACCTCAGATCCAATTCTCGAGCAACCTGTTCTAAAACAACACAGATTAGTGCATGTTGAATTTCAAAATTGAAATGAATCGAAAATGGATACTAAAAGTAGTTACTTGCCTTCAGGTGTAGATTGCACTGTCACCGAGGAACCATTTAACCATTTCCAAATTTATTTCGTCAGCAACAATGGGATATAGAGATCATCAAGCCGACAATTAACCAAATTTATAATGCCAATATTAATTGGACTTAAGGTCATCGAGAGAACATTTAATCAAAGTTTTATAGACAATAAGAATTGGAGTTATGGGTCATCGAGATATGTGTGATTTCGACATTATTATATGATTATTTAATCAAATGTAGTACTATCAAGATATGTGTGATTTCATCATTTTTATGTGATTATTTAATTATTGAATCACAACAAATGTATCAACTTGGTAGCACTAAATTTTTGCAAGTTGAAGTAAGTAGACACAACAAAGATACACTAGTACTGCATCTAGAAATAAGTTATATGACTATTGTATCACAATAAAAAACAGAACAACTTCAACAAGCTATGGACAAAAACCATAGCAACTCAAAAAATCAATAGGGTTACAAATGATTAGCTCCATTCTCAATAAAAAAATCTAACTTCTCAAGGAAATGAAAGATTAGAAAAATAGAAAATAAAACATAAGAAAAACAAAACAAATTAGTTGATCATAAACACTTGATCAATCAAATACCTAAGAAACCAAAGAGACACACATCACACTTGATTTCCTCTAACATTACAACTTAACAAAACAACAAAGTGAGGGTACAAAAAGTTGGATCATTTTCCGAAGGATTTTAATATTTTACCTTGATCATCATAATCAAAATAAAAAGTCGTAAAAAACATAAGATTCGGAAAGACCTAAGGAAATTGCAAATCTAAACTATTACCAAGCAATAAGCTAACAAGAGCTGCACAATCAAGTGGAGACCCCTATAAATCTAAGCAATAAAATCCATATTGAAACATATAAAATAAAGATGAGAAAGAAGAATCTAAGCAATAAGACGAAGGTGTAAGCCAAACCTGATGCAACAGCACAGCGAAAGCTCTACCAATTTCTGCCTGATCCGCAGCCCATTTTCCTTGAAAATGAATTGATTCGGAATCAGATACTTCAGGCCTAGAGTCTTCCCATGTCTGACCCATAACTGCCAGAGCAGCGATTCCATGCTCAACCACCTATTGAAGATACATACTCAGATAAAAAAACATAATGATCTAGTGACAATTTCAGCGTGATAAAAACAGGTAAGAAATATTGAATCATCAAGCAAAGCAACAGATCAAAATTGCAGGGTCAACACATCAATGAAGACACCAAAAACAATGTGCTCAAGGTCAGTACTGAGGAAACCTACAGTATATTGGAATTGGATACAGATTGAGCCATTGAGGAACTTTTAATGTTATTCAAATTGTTAAAACTTCCGATATTGAAAACCACTTAGATTCAGATAGAGATATGACATGGGCTTGGGTATTATGGGGTGCTTAAGCCCCACACCGAGTAGTATGATATGCTCAATGGAGTAGTTAAATGGCTTGGCACTTATACTTTGATAGCTAGCTTATAATGGATGGTTCCCCAAGTGCTTGGATGCTTATCAAATATTACTAGAGTTGATTGTCAGTTGTCAATTGAAATTCCTGGCACTCAGTAGACAGGTGTTGATCAAGGTGTATCAACACTTGTCTGTAGTAGACAGATGTTGCTACGGGTGCACCAACACTTGTCTATAAACAGAACATAAAACAATAAAGACAATAACGTAAATAACACACAAGAGTTGTTAACTCAGTTCAGCCTATCAGCCTACTCTAGGGATACCAATCCAGGAATGAAGTCCACTATCAGTAGTAGTACTTCGAAGCTAAACTCACCCGTTTACAACTTCTCACTTAATCACTACCCAATGACACTTCTACCTAGGAACTCCTAGATATGAGACCCCGTCCCAATTCCCACCTTAACAACACACTCAGCATTGTTATAAACTTCAACGATTACAAACGGTGGAGACACACTCCTATCAAACTAGGATTTACTCTTGCTTAAAAGCTTGCGAGCAAATCATACACAACACTAGAACAATCTCCGTACTTCAAAGATTAGGAGAAGTTCACACTTACAACTCAATAAACACAGGTCCTAAGCTTGCATCAATGAGATACAAGAAAGGCTCACAATTAACACTCTAAAATCCCTAAGACACACGCTTTGTAAGAACACGATTTTAGATGCTTGAAACCATAAGCTTGCATTTATAGTAGTAGAACGACTTGGGCTTCAAGACAAAATTAGGGCTTCTAGAATTGCGGCAGCAGCTGATATATTTTTGAAAATAATTATATTTTTGAATCACAAAAATATATTTTCTAAAAATATAATTCCTGTAGAAAATATAACTAGGGTTTGGCTGCCTCCTGAAACACATTAAACACGTGCGCCTTGCTCTGTAAGAAACCTTGAAACAATTCTTCAATCAAATCTTCAAAAGATTGAGTAGAAAATAAAAACCGCTAGCTGGCGCGCACAGTCAGACGGACAGGTGTTGTTCCAATGTGTACCCACATCTGTCGCAACACTTGGTGTAGGCACATATGTCTCAACACTTGGCTAAAAGATGTTTTTGCAAAATGTAGCCAACATACAAAAACCCAACATCAATGTCTAGTGAAGCATTGAAGAGTGCAGTTGTTGTGACGTCGGCTCTCAGGGGTGGTGCTAAAATAGGAACTTGAGTATTGTATGGAGTGTCCAAGTCCCACGTCATGTAGTATCAGATATTTGGTGTACAAGTTAGTTGTTTTCCTTTCACAGCTAACCTTTAAAGGAGGGTCCGCCGAGTGTTTGAGTGTTTATCAACATATTTCGACAAGACATTCATACAATTCAGCAAAATTCTTTATGTTATTATGTAATTGCAATTTTTAATGAAACATCCGATATAAATTATTGCTAATAATTAATAAAAAACAAGAAATATCAATACATACTTGAGGCCAAGGCTCCAGATTGGAAGTCAACCATTTTGACACTGAACCCACTATAGATGGGATGGTGTGTGGGATATGGACTGAAACTTTCTCCTCTCCAGTTTCCATGATGGAACTGAGAAGTTGGAATAAGATGGAGCTATCATTCTCATCAATTCCAATGTTGCTAACTATTACTTGGAGAAGGGGTAGAAAATCAGGGGGCATATAGTCATTCTGAAAAGAGAAGCAGAATCAGGTCAGTGAAAAAAATAAAAATAAATAAGAATGTCCTATTGACAAAAAATCAGGGAACTGTGTAGTTATTGCCCCACCAGCTGAAACCCGCACGGGATAGCAAGAAGTATCAAGTTATAGATAACAGAAGATTTGAAAGCCGCGTGGAAAATGAATATACCAAGCATAACCATTAATCAAGCCAACTACTAATCAGATATAAAGAACAAAATTTAAGAATATCATCTTACGCTGGTATTTTTGCAAAATTTGACTACGCTTATTTATAATATCTGGCATCAACCTGAAAATGGAGGAGTTATATTTCATTATACAATACCAAACATGCATATAACCAAAAATTAAAATAGTTAGAAACTATATTACTTGTCAGAATGTTTCCTGTGCCGGGTAACGAGGGAAGAGAAAATTAGCAGACTTCTTTTTGCAGACTTCCATCTTGTTAAATATACATCTTCTTGAGTGACTGTACAATCAAAGCTCAGAGAAGTCAAAATGCTCATTAAGTCCCGACTAAGCGAAGTCATTAGAGGAGCTAGAGTAGATGGCATGTAGGACTTTACCTATAAGTAGGAATGTCAGCTTAAAAATGAATTAAAAATGTCAGATTAGTTAGCAACAAAAAAAAAAAATGAATTTACCATATAAAGACCATAACTTCAGAGGGAGGAGAAAAAATTCACATACATTCTTGAACCAAATACCGAAAGAGAAATAAAAGGTTACAATAGCTACATTCCCACAATAGTAGTTCTGTTTTCATAGTTCAAAAGCAACTCTGCAATATTGACAATGGCTTGTGTGCAAAAATTCATAAACATTGGGAAGAATTTGCATTGAGACAGAACATGCCATTTGACATTAATAACAAACATTGTACTACAAGTGGATCAAGATCACAAAAAAAAAAAAAAAAAAAGATAACTGAATAATGTTGTTTGAATGAGATGCTATAACTTATAGGCTAAAAGCTCTACCATGATTGTATATTTTATAATCTATGGCATCAATAACTAAATATAGATTTATGTATATAAACTATAGACACGTCAAACCATTACCTACTGCAAAATGCAGGCATTTGCATATAGTGAGGATGGCTTTCTCAGTTTCTAAGTCTGCACTGTCATGGTTTGCTACGGCCTGACCCATGCATCATAAAATCAGAAGTGAAGTTCACGATAAATAATGAGTATAGCCAAAAATAAAACACAATACCTTTCCAACAAATTGATGAAAAACCGCTAGCAAAGGCACGAGAATTTCTTTTGCTATGAGCTCCAACTGCGGCGATACTGGCTATTTTGCAACTTTGGGATTCAAAAAATACTGCAGAAAGGATTGCATTTTATATATAAGGCAAAGAGACCCCATTGTCATCTCTACTAATAATACAACAATATGAATTTTCATAAACGAAGTTATATACATCTCGATCAGTATACAAAGATTTTACACAAATAGTTTAATTATATACAACAAACATTCATTTCACATAAAAAACATATCATGACAAATTGCATTAAATAACAAAAATTTACAAATTATCAAGACCACCAACAGTGAATTTCGAATACCTGAAAGGGTCTGAGAAGCGCATGAAGAACAATAAGTGCATTGATGGTATTCCATGTGGAGTTTGAACCGTTGATAAGATGGTTATTTTGAATAGAAGACTGCAGATTTGGCACAAGTTCCGGCCACAAACTCTGTCTTACAAAATCCGCACATCTCAGATATAAAATCAAATCATAGCAAACCAAGGATCAGTGATGAAGCACAGAAATAATGTTTTTAATAAAATAAATTGCTCAATTTAGATGAACTTTGTTTCTCAATTTAGATCTTTAATAAATAAATTAACATATACTATATATGCAGTGGTGTCGGTGTCCAACCTTTTTTCTTTACGTGTCCATGTTGTGTCAGAGTCCATGCTTCAAAGTCCATGTTTCATAGTCAATGACAAACATAAAATTAAAAATGATAAAATAAACACGAACCACTTCAACTAAAAATCTTGAGAAGCTATATGTCAAGCACACCCTTCATATACCAAGCTAATATCAATGTACCTTAAAGCATATTATAAATGCAAAGAAATTATAATGTGGCATTAGGATCAGCTACAAGTTTGCATACATTGAACCATTCTAGTAGAATCTCCCCAAACTAGCTTTGGCATTTTATCTGCAACATAAACATTATCATCTATCTAATGTACCAAAAAGTAAAATTCATACCAGAAAAATTTAAGATTATTTCTCTACTATGGTTGTCAATTTGTCATTAACAATGATTGGAGCATATGGAGTCCTTAACAAAGGTTGGAGCATGTGGAATCCTTAACAGAGAGACAAGTTTTAAAGCAAATACTTCCTAAATACTAGTCAATATAGAAGAGCTGGTCAGTTTCTTGGCATATGTTAATCAGATCCAATAATACATTGATTCAAACAAACAATGTTAAAGTAACATACCTAGCACTTTCCTTGTAAAGAATGTTGGGAATAGTTATCTACAACAACAAAACAATAATGCTTGGGTATGCTACACTAAAAGGTCATGCACAATAACAAGATTAGGCTATAGAATTAGTCTTTATTTAATCTTGGATTAACTAAAAACACTAAAAACTATATTATCTCAAGCACACTAAAAACTTGGATTAACTAAGGAAACTAGGAAGCTATATGTCAAGCACACTAAAAACTTGGATTAACGAAGCAAACTATATACGAAGCTACAGTCCAGCTACAATGTCATTGCAACTTAAAATGCAATTATAATGTGGCATTAAGAGGGAGAAATATAATCATTCACCAACATCTAATATCATCACAACTATATCCCATTAAAGAGGTACTAGCAAGTAAAGAAAACCTGCATAAGTCCCTAACAGCATCAGTTTTCAACTATGTAAATATACTCCAGCCAGAATCTGTACCAGTGCAGGTAAGCATCACCCAATTAGCATCATAAGCAAATATTCCACTTTGTCACACCACCACCTTCAAACAAAAACCACCACGCGCTTCTTTAACACAATATTTAACTCCACCAAAGCAGATCAAATCCTAATATACACAGAATTAAACAGCAGCACCAATTTAAGTGTTAGTTTGTGATAATGATATAAAAGAGGCAACTGAGCGTTAGTATCATGATTATCTGTGATAATGATATTAATATTTTAATTTTAATAGAATAATAAACAAACAAAACACTATAAATTAAAAATAGAATTTGAAAATCACAAACTTGGTTTGCTTATTCTCACTTCTAAGCATTGTCACTTTTAAACACCTGAGACTCGATCACACATAAAGAGCTCAACAAAACAATATTGCCATGAACATAGATGGACATAATTGTATGCTATAATAAACAACAGTGGAGAGGACACTAATTTGCAATTAATAAAAGAAGTATATGAATGTATATAGACAGTTAGACAATAGAAAAGACTAGAGATAAGATTAGTCTTCCATCAGATTCATTCCTTAATTGATACACCAATTGATAAAAAAAATTAGTCTTAACTTTATCCAAATGTAAAGCCATGAACTATGGTTTTGGGTTTTTTCTTTATTTTCAATCCTATTAACATTTTATGAAGCCACTACGAGACTCTCCCTAAATCTCAGTAGTAGAGATGGCGGGGCAGGAGGCAATTTGTTAGCCTATGAATTCTTACCATTCCAAGTCAAACCAAAATCTTCCCTTGCCTGAGAATTCTGCACCTTGCTACATATTGTCAATCAAATATAGTTAAAAGAGGTTACTGCATATATTTAGTGTACTCAATTGAAATGAATCAACTATCAAATGCATTACTACTAAAATCAATCAGCTTAATAGCACTAAAAAATTATCAAATGTAGTACTATCAAGATATGTGTGATTTCGACATTATTATATGATTATTTAATTATTGAATCACAACAAATGAATCAAATTAGTAGCACTAATTTTTTGCAAGCTGAAGTAAGTAGACACAACAAAGATACACTAGTACTACATCTAGAAATAAGTTATATGACTATTGTATCACAATAAAAAACCACAACAACTTCAACAAGCTATGGACAAAAACCATAGCAACTCAAACAATCAATAGGGTTACAAATGATTAGCTCCATTCTCAATAAAAAAATCTAACTTCTCAAGGAAATGAAAGATTAGAAAAATAGAAAATAAAACATAAGAAAAACAAAACAAAACAAATTAGTTGATCATAAACAATTAAAAACACCCAAAGGAGAAGGTTTAGAAACAACTAAAGAAGGAGAACTTAAATTCATTAATTAGGAGAACTTAAATTCATTAAATAGGAGAACTTAAAATCAGCAAACCAACAAAAATGGAAGGCATAAAGTTTAGGGTTTTTTTCCCCAAATGTTAAGAAATAAGTAGAGAGTGAAATTGTTATATCAATAGAATACCTCAACTAGTTAACCAGATTCTTGTTTGATTTTAGGATTTGACAGTCAAATCAACCTAATTGTATCTGAAGAGGAATGGTTTACCTGAGGTTACATGTGTTGCTGAAACATGGGAGAAATCCGAGAGGCATGGAAGAGAAGACGAATGCGAGCTAGACTCGATCTATCGTACTCGAGACAAGACACGATGGAGAGTGGGAGTGACATAGTTGAGGGATTTGTTTTCCTCATGTGTTTACAAGAAAGGAAAGTGGGGATATGTTCAAAAACTCAGAGAGGGAGAGTGAAAGTTTTGAGAGGGATATTGAAAAATTAAAGGAGGGGACTGATAAAAAAAGGGAAATAAAAAAATAATTGACATAGGTAAAGGTAAAGGAAACATATAGAACTTTAGGCCACCGTTGAGCAATGTACTAAGTAAATTTAAGAAACTAGTAAGAACGTGTCAGCCAAACTATTGATTCTCTGGTAATTTCAAAGACCAACAACTGTAACTAACTAAGTTCCATTGTTTGGATTTGCAAAAAATGAATGGAGTCGAATGGAACACAATGGAACCCATTCCATCCCATACCATCCAATCTTCTAATTTTCTTTCCCCTCCAAATTGGGGTGTATGCAATGGAATGAATATTTATAAAATATATCCAAACAATGGAATGGTATCTTTACTCCATTCCGCTCCGTTCCACTCCATTCCATTATATTCCATTCCGCTCCATTCCATTTTGTACCACCAATCCAAACATAGCCTAAGGTGGCAACTAGCTAGTGCAAGTAAGGGTTTCTCTCTTTAGGTTCCATCTTATCTCATTAAAGTCCAAGATTCTCTACCATTTTCCCTGAAATCAAAGATACTATATTCAAATTGGATCGGTGTGCAATCAAAAGATGTTGTTGCAAGGACGATACAAATGAAAACAGCATCCAAATAAATCTATAAGAAATACATTCACAGTCCTCTCTAAGGTAACTAACTAAGGTAGCATGTTCACAAAGTCGCTTTGTCCACTACAAAGCAATTTAAAGTGTCAAGACAACGATATGTGCAAAACTAGAATCTATTTTCTTAACTGAAACAAGGAAAAGAAAGGAAAGATAACCTTGAATATAATCAGATGTATACACAGTCATGTAATCAACTGTCTTAGTAGATAATGAAGCTACTCTCTTAGAAAGTGTCGAACTTTCTACTTATGTAAATTGATTGTATATGTTTGCAACCCGCTCTAAGATATCTTTGAAGTCAGGCTTCCCAAGACCACCGCCATTTGTGAAAAATTTGAATCCATTCCTGTTGAAAGGCAGATGACTTTCTGTTCACAGACAGGGACATTTAATAATTAATCCATAACTTCATATCGAAAGTTCACTAAAAATTAAAATTAAATAAAATAATGGATACAAAAAAGTAAAAGTCACCCGTCCATAAAGGACAACTTCTAGGCTAGCACCACCAAGACCACGAGAAATCCCATTCTGAATAAGTTGATATCATCCATTAGAAAACGATGATTAAAACTGCCAAAAGATAAAGAATAAAACCAATTCTGTCAATGGATAATGAAGTAAACTTTGATCAAGGACTAAACTTACTGTTCCTTGAAGTATGAACACGACTAAACTGAATTTGACCATGCAGGAACAAAATCATTAGAACAGCAGGGTTACATATGGGTTGCATTGGGAGGTAAACCGTCATTATTTCACTCATTATGCAGTTGGAACTGACATCACTGAAAGAAAGTAAATCATTTCATGACAATACAGTGAACACACCATACTGCTAGAACTTCAAACATAAAAGGACTTACATTATCTTCAAATTTGTAGATTATAATGCGAGGTTCCAAGATATCCCGGTTAGGTTCAATCCTTGAATTTTATTGCATGAGTACAGAGAGAGCAAGTATAATGTTTATCAGTTGCATTATAATATGAAATAATAGGAGATATCAAGATTAGATTAGTTGCATTTACAGGTGTATCATATGGCACAGAAATTGCCATTCAAACAAAAAAAAAAACATCAAATCATGGAATTGCAAATGTTCAATAACATTATACTCCCTCCGGTCCTATATATAAGGAACACATTGAAAAAAACACACATACCAAGGAGGCTTATTTTTTTTATTAAAAATAATAAAATGTCAGGTGTTATTTCCAAAGTGTTCCTTATATATATATGACCGGAGGGAGTATAAAATAGTTTAGCCCAAAATGTTAAATTTCAAAAGTATTAGCACCGAGACATAGCTTAGCTCTTCCCCAAATTAAATTGATTAAGCTGCAAAACATGACATTGGTATTAATGAAATAGCCTGAATAAGACAAAAAAGAAGAAACCATGACATATAGCTGATGGTTTGTCACCTTCATTTGTTCCCACTTTGTGCTAGGTATAATAACCCTCTGTTTGCTGCTATTTATATCCGGAAAAGATCTTTTTGTTCCCAATGGACTTGAGAAGCGAAATCTCACGAATCTAGTAATGCGAGTCCAGATCTAACATCAAACACCGATTCAAACCAGTTAGTGTATGAAGCAACGAAAAATTCATGCAAAAGTGTGTGATATTAATTAAACCAAGCAGAGCATGAAACCGAGTTAGAACAATTACCTTTCAAGCTTATATCCTATTTAAGCTTAGACCCCAAACACAAGCCATCATAGGTGGTTCATGCCTTAAACATTAACATCATCAGTTACAAATTCTATCACAAGGTTAGAAGCAAAGAATCAAGTGTTTCAAACCTATTTAAAAAATGGCTTATCTTTTGAGATGATTTAACTACTTATAAAACCAGTATCATTTCACCGATCACCATCAACTTGAATCCTTCCACATTTCACTGGATAACCTATTAGTCATAAAAACAATCATACAAACAACCTTTATCACAAGTCTCTTGTGAGATTTGCTTGCATATCACGGTTCCAATCTAATCTAATTAAGCATATACATGAAAACTGAAGCAAATTTCAATATAATTAGGCATAGACATGAAGACAACAACAACAAATTGCAACCTGTGCAAATACAGAAGCAATCAACTGATGCAGCAACAACTTAATGAGATTGAAAAGAAATCCATACTTATATTACTTTAACAAATCATATACTCAACACTCAAGCAAATCAATTCAGTTGAGAACAAACATCAATAACAACAACTAAGTTTGCACCCTAAGTTAGAAATTGAAATATAAATTCATTGAAACTGAAAATAAAATTGAGAGAAGATTATGAAAATCATTAAGTTGTAATCCTTTTTCTACCGTCTCATAAACCTAGGAATACAAAATCAGCATTATTTAAAGTGAAAGCTCACCTAGAACAGTCATTAGAAGTATATATGAAAGACTTGCCTTCTCATAATAGGCTACACGAGTTTTAAAGTCTCGGAGCCCAGCCTCAAAATCTTTCATGCAAAAGAAAAGCTAATTGCATTTGCCCACCACGTCCACTGGCCATGTCAATCATTTTTATGTAATCCTTCTTGATGCAAAAATAAACCGGATAATCAAAATAGACTTTGACTGAAAATTAGAATCATATATCAAGCATTAATTTTCCTAAAAGCTCAAGTTATTAGGGGAAGGTTCAAAGTACTATACTTGTATATCTCTAAATAAAAATAAAAATAAAAAAATTACCTCAATTGCAGAACCAATCATCTGGATAAGGCGATCAAATACACTTGTCCTTTCAGCTTCAAATGATTTCCAGTGGAGAATACATTTGTAAATGGTGAATGCAGCAATAGGCTTTCCATGATGGAATCCAATATTTTTCATAACACAATTGATAAGGGAATCAACATTTTCCTACATTTGAAATTAGAGTTAAAAAGATGAACATAGTAGCATAAAGAACTGAAATATTAGATGTAAAATTTTAAGCATAAGCATGTTGATGTTCAATGTATGATCTCCTTAATTTGCTATCAGACTCTGTACCGAACTTTTTCACAGGTGTGTCAGTCTGTGTTTCCTGCAACGATACTCATTTTAGATACCATTCAACATAAAAGCTGGCATGCTATAGAAAGAGAATGTAGATAAGAGTAGAAACTAATGCACTTACAGTAGCATTCTGATCTTCTACCAAATGGTGACCACTATGCAAATCCATTGGAAGTATATATGTGGCAGTAACTGCAAAAGAACAAAAAGCATTTTGAGATTAAGAAAAATAGAAAAGTCAATTTAGTTATTTAACAGTTTACTCACGGTTGACGCCAAGCCGCCATTCAAGCATGGGCTTCAAACTGTGAAGGGCTTATCTGTTTACACGTGAACAAAAATCATAAAGCTTATCTTAGCATTTTCACTTGTACAAAAATAAGGTAGTTGGTGCCGATAGGTATATGACCATACCTCAACATCACAACAACCACAGACTATACCATTTCCTTGTTTGTAACCTCCAAGTAGTTTCTGAAAAGCACATCATTCAAGTCACATATTTAAGAAAAACAAAAATAATGTGCAGATCAATCCATAAACACAAAATATCAAGAGATAATATCAAGACACGTGTCCTTTGACATAGTAAGCCAACTCAGCACCGTCTGGTAGGCCATTAGGCATAAAAAGTAACCTGTGCAAATCATTGTCCCTGAAAAAAGATAAATAAATCCAATTCAAATTTCAAACTTCAGTAGCTAAGATATTTCAGTTCAAATGTTAGATTTTTTAAATGATATACCTTGACTTGCTTTCGAATGATTGCTTCGCCTTCTTTCCTGTTCCAGAACCTCTCTGTTTCGGCTTTTTATCCTTCATGTCAGTCTGGAATAGCTCCCGCATTTCTTCTGTCCTTGAAGAGGAAGGCTTTCGCGAAGGATTAGATTTATTAGATTTCTTTTGAGGCTTCTTCACAATTTTGCCAAAGTGTAGTGCCCTTTGGGTGGCCTTTACTGCTTTTGTCCGCCGGTAATATTGGGGCTACCTTGCTCTTTTGCACTCTTAAACGAACTTTAAGACCAATTTCTTCATCTCTTTTGGCCTAAAAGGTAGTGAAAATGCAGATTAGTTCTTCATATTAGGAACAAATATATTTTGGAGTAGAAAGACCAAATAAGAAAGTTTAAGATAATATATAACAGATTTATCAATGGCATATATCATTGAACTCATATGATTAAGCTTACAAATAGAGGGAATTTATGTATAATCATTAATCAGGGAAACTTGCATATAATTTATGTATAACCACCCGTCGCAAATCAGAATAATTGAATGACAATCAAATGGATCAAATCCCAAAACCCAATTTATCCAACTTAAAATATTATTCGTCTCATCTTCATCCAACGGTTCTAACTTACTAATTTTGGTGAACGCGTGCTATTCTGAAAGACAACTAACGATCCATACCCCAATCATTAGCTACTGTAATGTTAAACATAAACTGCAAACATGAATTTGAAAAGCAATGATACACAAACTAGTAATTAGATTACATACATGAATTCGAGCTGACCCGAGTTGACAAGCTCTTTGACTTTAAATTTCTTAGCTTTACTTTGCTGTCTCCACCATCTCTAGAAAAATGGCGAATACAAATGAAAACAGCATCCAAATTAGCACCGAGACATAGCTTAGCTCTTCCCCAAATTAAATTGTAGCTGCAAAACATGAACATTGGTATTAATGAAATAGCCTGAATAAGACAAAAAAGAAGAAACCATGACATATAGCTGATGGTTTGTCACCTTCATTTGTTCCCACTTTGTGCTAGGTATAATAACCCTCTGTTTGCTGCTATTTATATCCGGAAAAGATCTATTTGTTCCCAATGGACTTGAGAAGCGAAATCTCACGAATCTAGTAATGCGAGTCCAGATCTAACATCAAACACCGATTCAAACCAGTTAGTGTATGAAGCGACGAAAAATTCATGCATAAGTGTATGATATTAATTAAACCAAGCAGAGCATGAAACTGAGTTAGAACAATTACCTTTTAAGCTTATATCCTATTTAAGCTTAGACCCCAAACACAAGCCATCACAGGTGGTTCGTGCCTTAAACATTAACATCATCAGTTACAAATTCTATCACAAAATTAGAAGTAAAGAATCAAGTGTTTCAAATCTATTTAAAAAATGGCTTATCTTTTGAGATGATTTAACTACTTATAAAACCAGTATCATTTCACCGATCACCATCAACTTGAATCCTTCCGCATTTCACTGGACTAACCTATTAGTCATAAAAAACAATCATACAAACAACCTTTATCACAAGTCTCTTGTGAGATTTGCTTGCATATCACGGTTCCAATCTAATCTAATTAAAGCATATACATGAAAACTGAAGCAAATTGCAATATAATTAGGCAAAGACATGAAAACAACAATAAATTGCAACCTGTGCAAATACAGAAGCAATCAACTAATGCAGCAACAACCTTCTTGCAAGCAGTGACAAGGAAGATTAACAACTTATATACCTACGATCCAAAGCTTCAGGTGCAAGAAGCCTGAATCGATCCACGAATTCATCAAACGTTTTTCTGGTGGGATAGCCAGCGCAACTTATCCTGATTGCCTCCATGACACCCTACAAGCAGGCATACTATGTAATAAGCACAAACTCACAAGCTACAATTTAAACCTCAATTATCACTTTAACTATATGATCCAGATCAGGACAAAAGTGCAAGCAGACTTCCTCCACAGCGCATTTGCTGCAAAACATTTTTGTGCTAAAAAATTGCTGGCTTGACAAGATTATCGGGTCTAACA
Source organism: Trifolium pratense (assembly GCF_020283565.1). Taxonomy (NCBI): domain Eukaryota; kingdom Viridiplantae; phylum Streptophyta; class Magnoliopsida; order Fabales; family Fabaceae; genus Trifolium; species Trifolium pratense. The sequence continues at coordinate 25,263,965 of NC_060065.1, forward strand.
CAACACAACGAATGTAGTGTTGCTGCAGGACATAGGAACAAGGATATCAAAAGTGCATAAGGAGGATGAAAACCAAATCATATTCTGTCAAAAAGAGAAATAAAGGGGATTCATACAAAGAGAATTAAAGGTTCTAATTGACAATTGTCAAAGAAATTTGATATTATTATTAGATAAAATTTTATAATCACATAAATATTTTTAATTACTTTTATATTTTAAAAAAGAATGTATAATTTAAAAATTATGACTATATAATAAAAAAATAAAAAGCATTTCAAATTAAAAAGTTTTTTTATATACGATAAATTAATACATAAATTTTGATAACTATTTTTTATTCAAAATCAAATTATATAACAGAAGGCATCCTTTAAATATTAGTAAAGAAAAAATACCCAGGGCCTTTTTTTTTTCTTCAAAAGTACGAAAAAACTTGTTTCATTTTTCTCCAAAGATCACATTTACAAATAAAGGTCTCATTTTTTAAACTTCTGGATAACAAACACAAAATGTTGTGCCTTTAAAACATATTACCATGCCTTTAATCATAGTCATCGACCAATCCCTGTTTATCACCCATCCAAACACTTGATGTTAAGCATAATTTCTTAAAAGTTTAGTTTTATAGTAAATTGAAACTGCATGGGTCTTTTATCTCCTATCTTTTTCTATATTAACATGAAAAAGTGTCACAGATATCTACAAAATATAAATATTATCCTGAAAAGGGAACTGTATTTAGTGAGTAGAAATTTAAAATTTTAAAATTTTAAAACTCCTCAAAAGTTAATGTTTTTTTTTTCATAGAGCAAATATTTCAAATATCGAATTTTTTATGTTCACTCATTTCTCTTATAATTAAATAAATGGATAGGCATGCACGGCATGCATTAGTGCATGGTTAGACTTAGTTTTTTGGTAACAATTCTGCTACATAATCATTTAAAGTCACCATCCAGGAAAAGATTCGGGAAGCCACACTACCAAATAAAAGATTCTATCACGAGCTAAGCTAATCCCTTCTATAGTTCTATCTATTTGAGACACAACCAACTTTTACAACCCTCACCCTCCACATTTAGTGCAAATAAAAGAAATGAGCATCTTACACAAATGTTTGTTAAAAGAGACAGCCATTCAACATAATGGTTATGATAATAGAAGGAAAAACCTTTTCAATGAGATCCAAAATATCTTGATTGTCAACAAATTCAATGTAACTCCAATCAATCTCCTCTTTCTTGTATTCTTCTCGCTCCATTTTGAAAACATGCTGCAGAATAGATAACATTGCAAGAGCACATGTCAAACGAGTTGAAATAAGCATCCTTGATAGAATAGAATAAAATATCTTATAATAGCTTTATATTACATTAGAGTATCTTAGTTTATCTCCTATATATTATATACGATAAATTAATACATAAATTTTGATAACTATTTTTTATCCAAAATCAAATTATATAACAGAAGGCATCCTTTAAATATTAGTAAAGAAAAAATACCCAGGGCCTTTTTTTTTTCTTCAAAAGTACGAAAAAACTTGTTTCATTTTTCTCCAAAGATCACATTTACAAATAAAGGTCTCATTTTTTAAACTTCTGGATAACAAACACAAAATGTTGTGCCTTTAAAACATATTACCATGCCTTTAATCATAGTCATCGACCAATCCCTGTTTATCACCCATCCAAACACTTGATGTTAAGCATACTTTCTTAAAAGTTTAGTTTTATAGTAAATTGAAACTGCATGGGTCTTTTATCTCCTATCTTTTTCTATATTAACATGAAAAAGTGTCACAGATATCTATAAAATATAAATATTATCCTGAAAAGGGAACTGTATTTAGTGAGTAGAAATTTAAAATTTTAAAATTTTAAAACTCCTCAAAAGTTAATGTTTTTTTTTTCATAGAGCAAACATTTCAAATATCGAATTTTTTATGTTCACTCATTTCTCTTATAATTAAATAAATGGATAGGCATGCACGGCATGCATTAGTGCATGGTTAGACTTAGTTTTTTGGTAACAATTCTGCTACATAATCATTTAAAGTCACCATCCAGGAAAAGATTCGGGAAGCCACACTACCAAATAAAAGATTCTATCACGAGCTAAGCTAATCCCTTCTATAGTTCTATCTATTTGAGACACAACCAACTTTTACAACCCTCACCCTCCACATTTAGTGCAAATAAAAGAAATGACCATCTTACACAAATGTTTGTTAAAAGAGACAGCCATTCAACATAATGGTTATGATAATAGAAGGAAAAACCTTTTCAATGAGATCCAAAATATCTTGATTGTCAACAAATTCAATGTAACTCCAATCAATCTCCTCTTTCTTGTATTCTTCTCGCTCCATTTTGAAAACATGCTACAGAATAGATAACATTGCAAGAGCACATGTCAAACGAGTTGAAATAAGCATCCTTGATAGAATAGAATAAAATATCTTATAATAGCTTTATATTACATTAGAGTATCTTAGTTTATCTCCTATATATTATATACGATAAATTAATACATAAATTTTGATAACTATTTTTTATCCAAAATCAAATTATATAACAGAAGGCATCCTTTAAATATTAGTAAAGAAAAAATACCCAGGGCCTTTTTTTTTTCTTCAAAAGTACGAAAAAACTTGTTTCATTTTTCTCCAAAGATCACATTTACAAATAAAGGTCTCATTTTTTAAACTTCTGGATAACAAACACAAAATGTTGTGCCTTTAAAACATATTACCATGCCTTTAATCATAGTCATCGACCAATCCCTGTTTATCACCCATCCAAACACTTGATGTTAAGCATACTTTCTTAAAAGTTTAGTTTTATAGTAAATTGAAACTGCATGGGTCTTTTATCTCCTATCTTTTTCTATATTAACATGAAAAAGTGTCACAGATATCTATAAAATATAAATATTATCCTGAAAAGGGAACTGTATTTAGTGAGTAGAAATTTAAAATTTTAAAATTTTAAAACTCCTCAAAAGTTAATGTTTTTTTTTTCATAGAGCAAACATTTCAAATATCGAATTTTTTATGTTCACTCATTTCTCTTATAATTAAATAAATGGATAGGCATGCACGGCATGCATTAGTGCATGGTTAGACTTAGTTTTTTGGTAACAATTCTGCTACATAATCATTTAAAGTCACCATCCAGGAAAAGATTCGGGAAGCCACACTACCAAATAAAAGATTCTATCACGAGCTAAGCTAATCCCTTCTATAGTTCTATCTATTTGAGACACAACCAACTTTTACAACCCTCACCCTCCACATTTAGTGCAAATAAAAGAAATGAGCATCTTACACAAATGTTTGTTAAAAGAGACAGCCATTCAACATAATGGTTATGATAATAGAAGGAAAAACCTTTTCAATGAGATCCAAAATATCTTGATTGTCAACAAATTCAATGTAACTCCAATCAATCTCCTCTTTCTTGTATTCTTCTCGCTCCATTTTGAAAACATGCTGCAGAATAGATAACATTGCAAGAGCACATGTCAAACGAGTTGAAATAAGCATCCTTGATAGAATAGAATAAAATATCTTATAATAGCTTTATATTACATTAGAGTATCTTAGTTTATCTCCTATATATTATATACGATAAATTAATACATAAATTTTGATAACTATTTTTTATTCAAAATCAAATTATATAACAGTAGGCATCCTTTAAATATTAGTAAAGAAAAAATACCCAGGGCCTTTTTTTTTTCTTCAAAAGTACGAAAAAACTTGTTTCATTTTTCTCCAAAGATCACATTTACAAATAAAGGTCTCATTTTTTAAACTTCTGGATAACAAACACAAAATGTTGTGCCTTTAAAACATATTACCATGCCTTTAATCATAGTCATCGACCAATCCCTGTTTATCACCCATCCAAACACTTGATGTTAAGCATACTTTCTTAAAAGTTTAGTTTTATAGTAAATTGAAACTGCATGGGTCTTTTATCTCCTATCTTTTTCTATATTAACATGAAAAAGTGTCACAGATATCTACAAAATATAAATATTATCCTGAAAAGGGAACTGTATTTAGTGAGTAGAAATTTAAAATTTTAAAATTTTAAAACTCCTCAAAAGTTAATGTTTTTTTTTCATAGAGCAAATATTTCAAATATCGAATTTTTTATGTTCACTCATTTCTCTTATAATTAAATAAATGGATAGGCATGCACGGCATGCATTAGTGCATGGTTAGACTTAGTTTTTTGGTAACAATTCTGCTACATAATCATTTAAAGTCACCATCCAGGAAAAGATTCGGGAAGCCACACTACCAAATAAAAGATTCTATCACGAGCTAAGCTAATCCCTTCTATAGTTCTATCTATTTGAGACACAACCAACTTTTACAACCCTCACCCTCCACATTTAGTGCACATAAAAGAAATGAGCATCTTACACAAATGTTTGTTAAAAGAGACAGCCATTCAACATAATGGTTATGATAATAGAAGGAAAAACCTTTTCAATGAGATCCAAAATATCTTGATTGTCAACAAATTCAATGTAACTGATAGTTATGACAGATTTTATAAAAGGAAACGTGGGAAGAAGGATACAACTAATCATACCATTATAGGAATGTTTCCTTATTCGGTGAGGGAAGGGAAAATAGATCTGGATCTGATTGATTAAATAGGAGAAGGTTCCTGCCATTGTTTTTAGGCAATTATTTTAGTAGTCACTCTACTTGGGAGATTCTAGGTGTCTCGAACTACCTAGCCTATCTTTACATTTTCTGCATTTTATCATTCTATTTCTACTGTAATTTCAGCCATAGAATCACCTTGATTCTATGAGATATTCAATATAACACTTTATTTTGTTCTATATTTTACTACTTGATCAATGTTTAATCGTAATCGAGATCGAGTCCTATCAATTGGTATCCAGAGCTTTGGTTACAACCCAAAATCCAATCACCGAATGGAGAAACGTGTTGATGCGTTAGAACAAAGGATGAGCAAAGCTGAAGTTGCAGTTGAGCAGCTTCGTCAATTGGTTCTGGAACAACAATCACGACCGCCACCAGTCACGGTGGAGCAGATTCGCGAGCTCATTCTAGAACAACGGGATCGTTGTAAACGTCGTCGGGGGCGACCACGGGAAAGGGTGCACCACTATGACGAAGAAGAGGAATGGAGCGATAATAGCACGTGGTCGTGGGACTCACGATCTCAACCACCGCAAACTGATGGTGGTAACGATATATTCTACGACCGCAAAGAAGAAATTCACCTCAACAAATCTGAGTTTCAGCCGAAAACAGAAGTGAATGTATCTGAAACTGGTGTGAAGGTTGCGACAGAAAAGATGAGTGTGATGCAGAAAACAGAGCAAGTGGTTGCTTTGGAACCACCGACCAAGCCACCACCAAAACTGTCGGGACTGCTATCAGAACAACCATCGGACACGTTAGAGCCGCCATACTGCGACTCAGTTGCTACGGTTCCACCGCAAGCAAAATCACCGGATCCGAATCTGCTCATCGTGGTTGGAGTAATTCACAAAACGTGGAACCCAGGGATTTCGGTACATCCACGATCAGAGGAATCACTGTGGAAGGAGATAATGGACGAATCACCATGGAAACAACCATTGAGAAACCCGACTCAGCTGAAGGAGAGTTTACGAAGGAGGCATGTGGATTGTTCTCATATCACAATCATACCACCACCCAAGCCACCGGACGACGAATTGCCACCAACCGCCGTCGGGACGCCGTTAGTTGAGACCGCCGTCGTCGAAGACTTTCCTTGGTTGAAGGAATTTGCGAATCTGAGGAGAGGCCAAGGGGCAAAGTCGGAAATATGCAAGTTGGGCATATTCCTAAAATCAAGGGGCCAGATGTACAAATCTTTGCAGTCCATTTTGCACAGTAGTAGCATCTTGTTACACGTGTTCTCAGCAGGTCAGCACACATCCCATCTTCTCTCCCATGTGCCACTTAGTGGACACCCTTTATCATCTGTTATGTGTCATGGTTACAAATTGCAAGGAGACTTTGGTCAATTTTTTAACCTTGTGGGTCAGACCCAAGATAATTTTTGTTTGAATTTGAAGAAAGTAGTAATATGGGTTGGCATAAAGTTATTGGGCTTTAAAAACAATCGGGCCATAAGGAAGGATGATGGGAATTTGAAGCTTAGAAGGAAGGATTACTTTTCAACTCCACATCCTGGAAAAAAATTGTTTTCTTCTAGAGAACAATTATCTAAAATAAATGCAGAGGAAACTTCTTTATTATTCAAGTTCATGGCAAAGGTTAGTAACCTTGATCATTTTTCAAAACCTCAATTAGCAGCTACTAAGAAAAATTACAATTTTATGATAAATCCCACCAATGGTCCATGTGAACTATCAACTAATGCTTTGATGAGTCATGGTGCTCTCATAATTTTTGAGGAATTAGTGGAAAGGTCCCCGAACACTGAAACATTACTGAGAGGTGAGAAAGTACTTATGTTCATTAATAAGGAGAGTAGAGAAAAGATCATGAATAGGAGAAATTTTTTCCATGTAGCTCTTGCATCAAAAAATAGAAGAATGGAAATTATGAAGCTTGACTTAGACTGGCCTGTGGTTATTATGTTAAGTTTTGTAACTGGTTTGGCTTACTGTGAAGATAAAAACATTGAGATGGAGGCAAACCTAGCAACAGATGCACTTTTCAGCGTACCTTCATATATTCAAGACATTGCAGCAAGGGTTCTAACATCTCTTGGCTTTAACTTTGATAATTCTTATTTGATTCGTGAAGGGGAATGTAGTTTTCTTTCCACCAGTATGGAATCAACAGAGCAACTATATGTGACAACAACAAGCTTGAGAGATGAATTGGATGTTTCCTTCTCTTATTTACCTAAAATTATATCAAGTTACAATAACATGATTTTTTGTGAGGAGGATACAGTAAATGACTATGGGGTTGTCAAGTTCTGGGGAAATGCAGACAAAGCAATATTTGATGTTTTAAATGAGTTTTCTCTCCTTACTATATTCAATATATTTGATATATTGGAAGATGTTTTTGTGAGTGCTTTGATTGAGATGAATTGGAAGTGTGGGCATGATTCATGGATACACAAGGTCTTGGTTCCATTTATGACAGTTTCGTATAACCTTCACTTTATGAAGGAAATGATAGCAGTGTACAAAAGGAATGGAGACTATAAGTTTGGTTTTGAAATGGTTTCCAACTACACAATAGTTTTGATCAGACCATGGGACCCAGGGAAAGTCAATGCTTTTATGGCTAAAGTTACTTGTTTGAATGAAGTTTGTCGACTGGATGATGAGCCTGAAGAAGCCATGGTAATTAGAAGGAATGAACAAGGGGAGGTTGAGGTTTTAGTAAAAGGGAGGAGACTACATACCTTTCAGAATTCATGGGAACCGGTAGTTGAAGAGCACAAAGAGTTCTCAGGATTCCTCCTTGAGGACAAGGAGAATTTTGAAGGGGGAGGTATTGATAGTTATGACAGATTTTATAAAAGGAAACGTGGGAAGAAGGATACAACTAATCATACCATTATAGGAATGTTTCCTTATTCGGTGAGGGAAGGGAAAATAGATCTGGATCTGATTGATTAAATAGGAGAAGGTTCCTGCCATTGTTTTTAGGCAATTATTTTAGTAGTCACTCTACTTGGGAGATTCTAGGTGTCTCGAACTACCTAGCCTATCTTTACATTTTCTGCATTTTATCATTCTATTTCTACTGTAATTTCAGCCATAGAATCACCTTGATTCTATGAGATATTCAATATAACACTTTATTTTGTTCTATATTTTACTACTTGATCAATGTTTAATCGTAATCGAGATCGAGTCCTATCAGTAACTCCAATCAATCTCCTCTTTCTTGTATTCTTCTCGCTCCATTTTGAAAACATGCTGCAGAATAGATAACATTGCAAGAGCACATGTCAAACGAGTTGAAATAAGCATCCTTGATAGAATAGAATAAAATATCTTATAATAGCTTTATATTACATTAGAGTATCTTAGTTTATCTCCTATATATTTGGGGTTTAGCGTTCAGTTTTTGTATTAAGTAACTATCAAGTTATTATTAATAATAATATTTGAAGTACTTTTTTCTCTACTATTATTATTATATAAAACCCATAACTTCAACGATCCTTAGGTCTCTGTTTCGAATATACAAACTAGAGATGCCAACAATTATCAAGAATAAAATCTCACTCACAAACAAACCTGATTGAAATGTTGCTGGAGCTTTTCATTGGTCAAATTAATACAGAACTGCTCAAAACTGCAACGTAAACAGAACAGCTAGGTATCAAACACAAAATCTACAGCTCTACCATTATTTATTAGAGACATAGACTATCAATACTGATAGATGACAAGGAAATAAATTTCTTTAGAATTAAGTTTAATTGATATGTTGGGATGTTTTAAGGGGATAAAAATGGAGTAATTCAAGTTGGAGAGGTTTGCAATACAGTGGAGTGAAAATCTAAAAGACCTAAAATGAGTTTATATAAAGTTTCACCCCTCACCTTACAAACTGCTTTCATAAGCATGAGTTAGGCTCAATATAAAACCTAATACACATTAACTACAGAACAAAATGTGCAGCAATAATGCACCTGGTTAGTCTTTTAACTCTCAAAACCATAAATATCCAGCACGCCGGTTAAGGACTTTGAGTCAGGATCATGACCAATTGAATTATTAATTTTATCAAGTAGCCTGCAAAAGATGACAAAACTTACAGGCACAGAACTTGGAACAAATTGACCAATTTATCAGTAAATAAATCAAAGGTTCAAGCTGTATTTTGGTGCTATCTGCTCAAAGACTTACCAGTCAAACAACCTAGAGTACACAACCTTAGCTAAAGCATCTCGGCTCAGTGTAGCAGCTTCGGGATCCAGGCATTTTATAATAGTTTCATCACGAGTAACAATTATACGCTTGCAAAGAGAATCGTATTCCAGATCACACTTTAAGAACAGCATTATGAACTTATTCCAACAAAATCATTGCTCTCCTTGTATCACAATATTCTTTAAATTCATCATATCCTTCCAACTCATAGCAATTTGTTTGATTTAGATAATGAAAGGTTCTAGGGTTTCCTAATTTGTACTTCTGAACAACCTGCCAAAGATAAATAATATAAAAATATCAGGAAAAATAAAAAAACTTGAATCCAAAGAAGTTACAAACAAACTTAATATTAACAGTTACAGCAGCAAGCTTTATTATAATTAAGCTAAAGGGCCACATCTTACAACAAACAATAAGTGTTTTAAATAATACATAAAAATGATGAGGAAAAGAAACCAACTCTTGTTTTCTACCAAACCACTACATAGGTCCATTGCTAGACATATCACTCTGATTGTCGGTTACTTATATTTATGATTCGATACAGGAATCAATTAATGTATGCATAAACAAATGCTCTGCATTTACATATTGATTTGTTCCAATCTTTCTGCCACCTTAATTTTGATTCAGCACAAAAGAAACTTAATTACCTCTGGAGGTGCAGCACAAAGCATATAGAAACAGTGATAATTCCTCTCTGGATCCGACAACTGGCAAACACGTGATCTTTCCAGCAGGTAAGTCCTGATAGCAGCTCCAGAAATTCATCCCTTCTGGTCAAACTGAATCTCCACAAACTTACCAAAACAATTGCATAAGTCACAAGTGAGAGTTAAAAAATAGTACAAATAAGACAGAAGTATAAAATTTGCACTGCACCAATATAAGGGAAAACCCCTACCTTGAATTATTGTTTCTAACAGTCTATGCATTTCCAAAGGCTTCTAGAACAGGATTGGACTGAAATTAATCAGAAAAGGGGGGCAAATGAGATCAATTAAGTGGATATGAGATATGACATAAGTAATTTATGTTATTTATGATTTTCTTTTATTTTAATTCTTATGGTAAGTAATTTATGATTTTACTTTTTGGTACTTAAGATAATTTTACTTTTGCTTTCTACTTCATAGAATAAGAGGGGCTATAATAGCCCAATTCTTAAATACTTACCCTTATTTTTTTGCAGCAGCTTAAATACATACCTTTTAGCTAGTCAATTTTACTATTATAATGCATTTTTCTGTTTTGTCACAGCACATACTAGTTGGTGCATTTGAAAGGTCAAGGTGAAACATTGAAATATACGGTGCATATTTTTCTTATAATTGTCAATTTGGTTTTTATTTTTCTAGGTGTGGCCATTGTAAGAAGCTTACAATATTGTTCCTCAAAACCTGCAAGTTTTGTTTCATTCCCATGTTTTTACTGCATTCTTTTGTTTGATGTGGCTGCAACAGATTAAGGGTAGAAACTGTAAGTTTGATGTGGCTGCATTCTTTTGCTTACATTGTATCTTAGAAATTTAGCATGAGTAGCTTAGATGTTAATTTAGAATGAAATTAGCTTTATATATGTCCATTCTTTGAGAGTTGTTGTCTTGGCCGGTAAGAGTGGAATTTTTCTTGATGTTTTTGTACCTTTCCCTCTGTTATGTTTAGATCTTTGTTGCTCTTGTATAATTCATGTCATATTGTTTAGGTGTTGGCCTAGGTGGTATTGGGGGGGCTGTTTTGTATTGATGTATTAGAGAGAAATATCAATATACTGCTATTTGTATTGAAATTGTTCAATTCTATCATTAAAAAAGAGTAATTAACCATGTAGTATATTCTTAATTTTTCAGGGACTTCTCAGTAACATGACAATGGTGTTGACTTAGTGAGAAATCTTAAGGCATTCAAGTCGAGTCTTGCTTGTTGCGTAAATTCAAGCGAGAAATCCTATGGCGTTCAAGTCGGTTTTGTTTATGAAATGAATGTATTACAAGAGTTTTTTGTTTTATTAGAGCTAATGAAATATTATATATTTTGATAGTTTATATATTGGTACTATTTTAAAATTTCTAGAGCTTATTGTCAAAAGTAATTTCAAACAAAAATAAAAAAACAACTAAAAAAAAAGGACAGGACATATACAATAGCTTTGCACAAGCGCTATTATTGGCTAACATTTTTATTAGCGTTTTTCTAAAAGCGCTATTATATGATTTATTACCAAATTAAAAAAAAATTAAAAGGAAAACAAACGTAATTATATAATTTCGTGAAACTTCACCAAATGTATAGCAGTAGAAAAAAAATTTAAAAAACTAATATATTTCACGTCTTGATTTACACTTACATCAGATCTACAGAAAGTCAATCTGCGGGGTTGAGAAGCAGACCATGAAGCCACCAGACAACCTCTCAATTGCAGGAGAAATGAAATAATGCAAAAATAATAAGACTATTTGCGATATAAAAGATAGTTACACATTATTTATTCTAGTTAACTATAACTTCATCCATAATGCAGAACATAAGTGCACACATTATTTATTCTAGTTAACTATAACTTCATCCATAATACAGCTGCATATTGTGCATGAACAGAGAAAAACACAGCTTCCACCGTTAACTAATCTGTTAAACACTCGTCTAATTTTACACTATAGACTAACTTCCTCAGAGGTCTCTTAAAATGGATAAAAACATCCCTCGTCAACTTAATGATGTTTATTTATATAAGTACATACCACACACACACACACACACACACACACATATGTGTGTGTGTGTGTGTGTGTGTGTGTGAGATATTTAATGATTTCCTGGAAAAAACAGATAAAACAATCATAACTACATTCACAAACCCCTGCCAACTAGGTAGTCTAACTCAGTGAACAATTCAAATCGAAAACTAGGTAATTCACGACAGCACCAATGCTAGAATTCCATGAATAATATGTTATGAACAACATGAGAAGCTGATGAAATGACATAAGAATACCTATATCAATAATGACCAATGATACAAAATAGAATAAAAAGTCAATCAAGTAGTTGTGACTTGTGAGGCTAAGAAAGGATAAATACAATTTAGAGAAGATATAGAAAATTACATTTCAAGCACCCATCCAAATGCTTTATCCGCATCAGGGTCCTTCATCATTGAGATGATAGCATTCATCCAAGTAAAAGCAATCTTCATAAGGGATTCCTAACATTTTTATAAATAACACACTAACAAAATAAATATCTATGCTTCATGCAAAATTCATACAAATAAACTGAACTCTTGATACGCTACTTCCAACAAACTAGTCCTTAATAGGTTTATGAACTAAATAATTAACATCAGCTTCTAAACAAACAAATAGCTTAGAGAAAATAAAAAGTAAAGGAAGCATACCTAACCTAGATATAACCAAAGTCTGTAATATGGATTTACTGATATTCTCTTTACGAGGCCATTAATTCTCGTTGCCAAAATCTCTTAATCCTCAACACAAACGACAGAAGACTCCTCGAAGAAATCAACAAAACCACAAATGGAAACTCTAGAAGAAAAACCTAATCAAAATCACTAAATCAAATAAGATGATGAAAAAAATAATCAGAATGTTAGGATTGGAGTAGAGAAGTGTTAGAGCTTTTTGGAAATTTAAGGGTTTCAAGGAGTAGAAAAGGGTTCATGAGTCTCGAAGGCATTCTTGGAGAAGACGCGGTTCTTGGTTCGTGAGAAGAGAAAGAAGTGGACAATTGGAAGGGGTCGCGATCAATGACGTTCGTGAGAGAAGCAGGTTCTGAAAATTTTGAAGCGGGTTGTGAGCAGATCACGATCGATGGTAAGGTCGCGTTGGATTTGAAGCAGCATCAATCCATACTCGATTAGAGAACTGAATGTGGAGTAGAGGAATTTTGATATTTGAGTATTTGGAGTTGGGATGAGATTTTGAGAATTGAAACACACGATGAATTTGAAAGTTGGAATGAAATTTTGAGAAATTTTGCTTAAAATAAAAGAAAACGGAATTTTTATTTGATATTCAGAAAAGAAAAAAAAAAATAAGAATGAAAATTTGGCTGAAAAACAAATTAGCTGGCGCTCACCAAAATAGGAGAACGGTTATATGATAAAAAAAATAGAAATTATACTGGAACGGTTTTTCGGTGTTGCCGAAAAGAAGTAATAAAAAACCATTCTCTTTCACTATACAAGAACGGTTTAGAGCCGTTGCAGAAGATTTACAAATTTTTCATATGCTACCGCAACAAAATATGAAAACTGTTGCTTACAACACTATGAAAACAGTTTTTTTTTACTTTCCAAAATGTAGGCGTTGCGATAGATCTAAAATGTTGTAGTGACCTGACCTTGAGTAGATTGAAGGCGAAAAACTGATATTGTTTGATGGTAAGCAAAAGTGGAAATGCGCTATAAGAAAGCTGCAAGTAATTAAGTTGTGCTTATTAGCAATGGATGATAGCTTCATTACAAATGTAGTGAATATGCATTTGCTCACTTGCTGCATAACCAATGAAACAAGAACTACTAGATAAAAATTTCAGTAACTTATGGAAACAAGAACAAGTGATAAATTGAAAATAAACTTCAACGATAAAGCTTGAAACTCTTGCAGACTGAACCCAAAAATGAAATTAACAAAAAACTATAGCAGAACAAAACCAAACCATAGCAGCTCGTAAAATATCATTTAATTGCTAAAGGAAAACCAAATGAATATTTAGACAACTTGCTTAGTAAAATAACACTTTGTTGCTAATAGACTATTTCTATAATCATTCAATGGCATACACTTAGGTAAATGAAGATATCAGTGCTAATAGACTATTTCTTGATAAAGGTAAATGAAGATAAAGAATTATTACTTTAAGGGACTAGAAATTCATATACTATATTAAACGTGTATGGGACTAACAATGGTACATGTGTTTATATATGTACAGTCATACATACCTTTCTTGTAAGCAACATCAGCAAGCAACTATCATGCCTCTTCCCATGAAGCAACAATGTATCATACAACTTCGTACACTTCAACAGATCAACGCTTTTGGATCTCCTCATAATTTGCAGTGATACTCATTACAAATAGATGCATATGCTTCAATATTGAGTCCATATATTACCATATTGGATTTTCTAATCTTTCTCCATCTTCATATAGTAGTTAAAATAAATTTGTTGCTGTAATAATTCAATATAATTCAGGAGAGGTTAGTAAAAAGCTTAATAAAACAAGAAATAAAGCTTGGAGATGAAAAGAGAAAAAGTGTGTGGAGTATGAGAGATATAAAATATAATAAATATGATCTAATAACTTGATTAAGTAAGCAGCCTCATTGTTTGACAATTGTTGCAAGGCTAACCAAAACACAACAGATCATATAACTTATAAGCAGAGATAAACTAACAAAGAATAATTAAAAATATGGAAATGAATCACACACACACACACACACACACACATACCCTGATGTGGGAGGCAGACAAGAAATGAATGAATGTGTAAAAACAGAAGTAGTATATTATTGGCCTCTAGATTGTTTTTTTGCACATCTTATTGACTTTAATGAGAAGGAAAGATAAGATCTACCTTCTTGAGTAGAGACAACTAAATTATAAAAACTTACAAGGTAAAAAAGCTTTCGCCTCTAAGTTGGTCGAACCTCAACTACACAACTTGTGGCATGGATAGACTTTAGCCACAACTATTTCCCATGTTTTCAAACCTACATTAAATAATAGAAATTATTATAAGACCCGAATGCATAAAACGAAGCTACAGAATTGTGTAAAATTGTGTACCACGGAGTACACCTGAGACTCAATTTCAATTACAAGGACCATATAATAAAACATAAATAAGCCAGAAATAGTAAATGAGATGCTAATTCAAATTGATGGGGTTCCATTAACAAATGCTACAGGAATACATAAAACAAAAACACACAAAAACATAAACTTACAAGGATCTCCCTGATCAGAACGTGTTCTAGAGCTGTTGTGACTCGATGTGAGTGATGGCTGCGATTGTGAGAGGCTTGAACAGCATTGCAAGAGAGGGTGAGGGCGGTGCGAGGAACAGAACATCGAAGCGATCAAGGTCAGAGCACCAAAACAAAACCTAAGGGCGAGAAAGAACGAGGCAACGACGAACAAAACCTGAGAGTTATGGCCACCGCAAAGAGAGAGGAGCAAAGATTAGGGGTTTGTTCTTTGTGGGAATAGGAACCAGAAATTGAAAGGTTAGGGTTTTGTATTACGTTGTCCAATTTTGTGGATTAGGGATTAAGTGGTAATTGAAAATTGAAATTGAAAGGTTAGGGTTTTGTATTACCTTGTCCAATTTGAAGGAGAGGCAGTCGAACAAGAAGAAGATGAAAGAGTTGAACGATCGTGCAAGTGTTAGCAGCAACATCAAACGAGAAGAAGACGACATAGGGAGATGAATGTGTTGAACGTTTTTGCAGCGAGAATATGAGACTGTGAAGAAGACGAGAGAAGGAGATTGTATTTTTTTTTTTTCTTTCATAGCTGTAAAAATCGGCTAGGCTATCGGTCATCTATATATATATAAAAGATGATAAACATTGCAACCCTAATTACAAACCCTAATTAACTAGCCAATTAGTGATTCACACCTTTGTCTTATAACCAATTGTGTCTTGCCATTGTGTCCATATGTGCGCCCAATGATTCATTTCCACGTGTGTTTTTTCATCACATGTACCATCTATTGTTTATATGATCATGGAGGCTAATGTATCATCACATGACCATGTACATCATTCTCTAATTGTGTTATGGTGTGGATTCATTTGTCATCATAAGATTGTATTCTCATATAATCAATGTGTGTATCATTCATCCATGTTGTTTGATGATCCATCCATCACCATCCAAACGATTCACATTCACTCATTTGGCATTATTGGAACTTGCTACTACTTACTTCATTGTATTTCCAAAGTCAACTTCCACATTGTGTCATCATTGTTTTCCTAAGATGCTTATTGGCTAACCAATCTTGTAGTTTGCTTCACAAACTTAACCATCCCATTATGTAATCATTGTTTTCTTCATTTTCTCATTGGGTGTGGCTTCTTATTTTCTACATCCACGGTTTAGAGATCAATCAACATTACCATCATCATCCTCTCCTCATTCATTGTTTGCTTTCATTCTTTTGCTTGCCTTCTCAAATCATATCTCTTGCCAAACATGTCTCAAACTAATTGTTCATTCATTAATTGTGCAGCATTTGTTGATGTTGAGGCTGCGCAGGGGATTGATGAGGTTCATGGTTCTTGTGTGGGTGGAATTGTTAACAGTATCAACACATATCGGATGGAATATGATCCGTACAGTGTAAGATTGTGATTTCTTTGTGTTTCTTAAATCAGTCTATTTATACTGGTTTTGTTATACCTTACTGCATACACATTTGTATTTATCCATTGTTTTCTTGAACAAGAAGTGGTTTTTTTATACACTGCATGTTGATATCTTGATTGTTTTTGTGTTGCTGTTGAATTGTATGTTGATTTTGTTATATGTGTGTTTATTTCAAGTTATGCATTTACAAGCTGTATTTTGAGTTTTTAATGGATCTGTAGTTTTGGATTGTTGAACATGTTTATTGATTAGTTGCATGTTCTTTGGATGTAGCAAAAAATTATACTAATTGATGTTTATGTTACTGCGTCCAAGCATGTTGGTAGTTACTTGTGTGATAAGATATGGTGTATTATGTTTTTGATGTGAGTATTATGTAGTTTACTTTAGTGTTTTGCCATGTCGGTTTTTCTTGTGTTATGATAAAATTATGTGTTTATAATATCATGTGCATGTATATTTGAAATTCCAGATTTGCAGGATGTGCTTTAGATGTTTGATAGATGTGTTGTTTTGGATGTTTTTGATGCAGAGATCTGGTAGACTACCTCAGTGCTTTGTTCGGGAGTTCGGTGACTTAGTCGATGAACATGTGATTCTCCAAGATCCAAATCACAATGAAATTGAGGTCCGGGTTTTGAAGAAATGTAGTGAGATGACCTTTGAACAAGGATGGACGACTGTTAGGGATTTTTACCATCTATGGTTTGGAGGTTGGCTTAGCTTCAAATATGTTAGTCCCAAGCTTCTGGCCATAAGTCTCATGACAAGATGGGGTAATGAAGTTGTGTATCCTTTCCATGATCCTCCATTCAAGCAATTATTGGCTAATGGAGGTGTTGGCCCTAAAATTTGTTCAGCAACTCTCCCAAAAATTTCCTCCAATCCTTTCGTGTTTCCGATGTCATTCCGTCGTTCTTACTTTAAAAGATTGACAACATATGATGTTGAATCTGGAATTCTGGTTTGTAGATTGTTGTTTTTTTATCTGTCTTATTGATGTTTATACAATTATAATGCTAACTTGTATATCAATTGATACAATTACAGGTTTTGCCATGGTACGGTTTTGGTGAGTTCGCATTTGCATTTACTTTCAGCAAGCTGGTATTGGTTGATCATACTGGATGTCGATATCCATGTAGCATACAGTTCAGCGTTGATGATAACGGTGAACTAGCTTGCAAGGTGTTTGGTTTCTGGATGGAGTTCTGTAAAAAACATCAACTGTCGCAAGGTGACAGAATACGTTTTGCTGTTAATGAGCCTACTCGGGATCATGTTCTCTATGCTTGTGTTTATCCTCAGATAGGAGTAGAAACAACTCTCAGTTACCCTTTGAACGATGGTTCTTATTTACCCCTCTATGTCTCCCAGCAACATTTTGTAGTGCCATTATGAGCTTTGAAGTTTCAAGTTGATAACTATTCAGTTTTTGGTTTAGTTTTATCAGACAATGTGGCTTGCCTTCTAATTGTATTCTAGCCATGATCATTATTGACTCTAATTTGATCCTTTTTCATAGAACATGCTATTGTAATATTTGTTCATCATTGCATATATCATTATCTTTTATGATTACATTGCAAGGTTTTTGAAACTTGATTGTCTATTCATCATAAGAGTACATCTTATAATATTATGTATTAATGGTCCAGCAACACTATTGGATTTGATACCTTTTGATTCAACCCATATATAAAATCCTGTATATAAAGGTAAACTTATCAATGTATCTTGAAACAATGCCAAAATCTTACAATGTTATGAACACTCCAGTTACGTTTTCTTTGGCTTGTAATGGACTAACCAATGGCATAACTTCTCATACAAACAAGCAAACAGGGTTGTATCTAATACTTTGAATTAAAATCAATGTTTTTTCATGAACACTCTTGGAACACAACAATTATAGATTTTATTGCCTAGTGGATCATATGTGAGTTATTTGGATGATTGTCGAGATATACTTTCTTTCTTACTTATCGAGTATCCGTCTTATCTTAGTCGAATTATACACGATTGATTTTCAGTATATATAATTTTCTATGTTCAGTGTGACATGATCGCCGTTTATTCCCGTATTTATGTAACTTTATAAGTCGATCCTTTCCCTTATCCGACGTTTCCCTTATATCAATCTATCTTTCATCCCCGTGTTTATATAACGTGATAAGTTGATCGTTTCACTTATCGAGTATCCGTCTTATCTTAATCGAATTATACACGATTGATTTTAAATATATGTAATTTTTTATGTTTAGTGTGACACCTCTCTTACTCATATTTTACTATTTGTTCACTCTTTCGCGATATGCACGTTTTGTTTTCGATATATGTAAAATCATATGTGAGATATTTGGATGATTGTCGAGATATATGTTCTTTCTTACTTATCGAGTATCCGTTTTATCTTAGTCGAATTATACACGATTGATTTTCAATATATATAATTTTTTATGTTCAGTGTGATATGATCGCCGTTTATTCCCGTATTTGTGTAATTTTATAAGTCGATCTTTTCTCTTATCCGATGTTTCCCTTATATCAATCTCTCTTACTCATAGTTTACTATTTGTCCATTCTTTCGCGATATGCACGCTTTGTTTTTGATATATGTAATTTGTTATCGAGTGTATCGTTTCACTTATCGAGTATCCGTCTTATTTTAATCGAATTATATACAATTGGTTTTCAATATAAATAATTTTTTATGTTCATTGTGCCATGATCATAGTTTACTATTTTATGCCAATCTATCTAACTTCCATCGATCAAGTCATTCTACTATTCATCTTCTCTTCATGTGCCAACGTGCACTGTACTTGAGTATATCTTGCCCAATGGAATTACTTGCTATGACTTTAACCATAGAACCTATATAGACAATAGTGTAATAATGCCTTGTGTTTTGCTTGACCAATCCAGCGCCCTGCACATTGCTTCCATAGAACATCCACTATTCTTCTATAATAATTGCAATTGCTTTGGAACCATCAAGAACTTTTTGCTTCCTTGCATATCCATGCTTATGACGTATGAATAGGTATTCTTATGGAAGATTGTGATGTTTACTTTATAACTTTTCAACCAATGAGACTATTGTTCAATCTCACTTGCTTAATTGTGATCTTTCCATTCATCTTCCTATTTATCTAACGCCCAATATTCACTACATATGTCACCTAATGGTTTGAAGTATAAGTCCTTTGTCAAGCTCTTATATGTTATCAGTTAGCAACTAATCTGATATCATATGGCTAGCAATCTTATGGTCTACTCTTATATTTGACAGTTAAATTACATTAATCTATAGTTTCATAAACTACTTAAAACTAACTTTGCATATATCCATATGTGAGAATACACATTCTAGAATATGGAAGGAATGATCTAATAAAATGCTGATTTTTTCCTACCATTGCTTTTGCGATGTGTATGTTTGGTTTACGATATATGCGATTTTGTTAACTTCGCGGTGGCATGTTCGCCACTTATTCCTCTATTTGTGTAACCATATAAAATGGTTGTTTCACTTATCAAGTGGTTGTCCAAACTTTGACAATATACATGATCATATTTCAATATATCTAGGTTTTTATGTTTGCGATGACATGTTCCCCGTTTATTCCGGTATTTATATAACGTTATACATCGGTCCTTTCGTTTAACCGGTGTTCCTCTTGCCTCAATCGCAATATAACTGATCTTATATCATTTAGACAAGTTACATTAGCTTATTACTTGGTCAACTACTTAAATAATAAATCATATCTAGATTAAGATGAGATCATTGTGACCAATTGACTTATATCATGCTTATAGTTTGCTTCCATATTTGATCAAAGCCAATGGATAGTCATTTCATGTGTGATGTCACATAGGAACTCTACATACACGGTTTAGCTTCATGTAATCATTCCACCTCATGTACTAGCATTAATTATGTTGTTTGATCTATCTCGATGGCTTAGCCAACTTAACATACACGATAACCTCTTATCACATACACATTATATATAGATGTCTCATGTACTTATGTCTTAATATCATAACTAGATAAGATACATTCACACTAATTGAAATATGGCAAACAATGAATTTGAAGCCACAATTGCTTTGCAAACTTTGAGAGGTACATATTTTCTATTCTTTTGTTTTGACATGCATACCCACATATATACATTTGATTAATTCTTTTCTTTGTGTAGCTCCAATGGACCCTTTTCCTGTGACAGCTGAAGAGAGGTTTTTGCATGAGATGAGGTTGAGGTATCGAACATACTATGTCGAATGCAATGTTAACTATGTGAGCATTATACTCTTCTTATTTAAAATGTGTGTCGGTTTCTTTTGCACATTACTCATATTAACTAACTCTCATTTGTGTGTTAGGGTGCCGTTAGGTTGCCAAGAATGTTCACAGAAGACTTTGGAGAAGAGTTGTGTCGTGTGGCTATTTTGGTTGATTCAAATAATAACCAGCTGGAGGTTTTAGTTGATAAGATTGACGAGGACGTGTATTTCACTCGTGGTTGGGCTTCGGTTCGAAATTTTTACAATATACGCTCTGGTGCTTGGGTTGTCTTAATGTATTCCGGATTTGGACACTTTGGAATTAACATACATGATAGGCTTCAGTGTCCAGTCCCAGTCCCCACATTCATGCCACCGATGAATTTGATAATCGATAAGATAGATGTGTCTCCTCATTTTGTTGATGATTTGTCAGAGGATCTTCATGATCTCTCTTATGCTCATGATGACTGTTTTTTCGATCTCTCATATGAAAAGTCGCTAACTTATTTTGACGTTACGGACGGTTATTTGGTATATTATTTAACATTAACGTTGTTATTTCGATGGGTGTGAGAAGCTTTTTTTTGGACTGACTTTATGTTTACTCCAAATATTACAGATGTTACCTCACCATGGGTTTGGCGAATATGCTTTTCATCGAGGTCTTACATCTGTCAAATTGGTTGATGACTATGGAAATGCTTGGATTTGTAGTTTGATATGCGGAACATTTCCCATTAAGCATTTCAAGGTTGGCGGAGAGTGGAGTCGATTGGTAGCTGCAAGGAGGCTGACTGCTGGTTCAGTAATCACAATTGGTGCTCAGCCAGATGCTGACAATGAAACCCTCTATCTTATTTTGGATCCTTAGACTATTCATAGGCATGTTAGTCTTCAATATATTTTGCTAGAATTAAGTTCTACTAAGTATTTTGGATCCTTAAATTTAGTTGTTTGTTTTGAAGTATCCTCCAATGTAATTGTCATGTATGGTTGTATTTTGAATATGGAACTTGATCTCCATTTTAGTACTCCTACTTTTGTATGGTATATTATGATTCAGTGTAATAGTAGTTCTTGGTCGATTACTTGCAGTACAAGAAAACTTTATCCAACTTGCCACTCTAATTTAAAATCTATTTTGTTGAGCATTTTGATCTATTCTCCTCTTATCATTGTTTTCCATTTGGATATATTAGTAACATGTTGACTACATTGGTATAACATATCTTTTTCGCCATATGTCCAACATGCAAAAATGTTATCTCACATGTATAACCCATTAATTCTATATAAATATCACCCCATTGTATGCAACATTCATCGCATCATACACATCTCCCATACAAGTCCTTCTTATTCCTCTTTAGTATGGCTAATTCAGGTTAGTGACCATATTAATTTGTTCAATTGCATATATGCTATATGGCTTTTAGTTTGCTACTTTTGGTTATCCTCTTCCAATCTTTTATTATTTGTAGGTATGTATGTTAGAAAGACTAGGATCTCTGAAATTACCGGTGGGAAGATTGACTTCCAAATGAAAGTAAGGGTGATTAACCTATGGTCTACACCAGATCGTTCCAATCCCAACGAACAAGGAGCCCTTCACATGATTTTCCTAGATAAAGATGTATGTTAATCCATTATTTTAATAAGTGATAATAATATTGTTGTTGTTGATTGGTGTTTTAATTATAAATTGTTTTTTTTTCTTTTGTGCATCTTTCCCTGATATGAAGTGTGGAAAGATATATGCATCTGTACGAAAGGACTTGCTCTCACAATTCAAAGATGATATTGAGGATGGTGCTGCTTATGTTGTGGAGAGGTTTATGGTCGGCAAGAATGATACTTCTTTCAAGAGTACCTCTCACAAGCACAAGCTCAATTTCATGCGTGGGACTAAAATGATCAAAGTAAAGGCTACTGATATTCCCGCAAACCACTTCGATTTTATGCCTTTTACAGAAATTTTGGCCTCTACTAAAGAGGATCAGTTTCTTGGTATGTTGTGTTTGATTTTTATGTTCTTGGTTTATATTTGGACTTGATTATCGCTTGCAATGTTAACTGTAATTTTTCATATGGCTATAGATGTCATTGGTCATGTAGTTGAAAAAAATACTTTGAAAGAAACCCAAAAAAATGGCAAGATCAGTAAGTTAATGGATGCAACCATTGAAGATCTGGAGTAAGTTTCAATCTCTATAACTATATCCATTTTACATACCTATTAACTTACTAATGACCTGTTAAATTTGAATAGGGGTAACAGGATACATTGTACCTTGTGGGATGATTATGCTGTAAAAATGCAACAATTTCTTGATGGTCATGATCCATCACTTCCTGTCATAATTATACTTCAGCTTTGTAAGCTCAAGAAGTATCTTGGTATGTAAATAATTGTGATTTTTATTTACCCTAATGTGACATATATAAGATTCCTACTCATTACATGTTGTCTATTAGGTGTTATGGGGGTATCCAATTCTTTCTATGGAACAAAGTTATTCTTAAATGCTGAGATGCCTGATGTGGCTAGCTATATAGAGAGGTTGTTGTAGTGTGTTCACTTACTTTGAATTTTTGTGGATATTTTAATTTTGTTGGCCAAGTATATGTGTTCATTGAAATTGTGATTGTTACTTGATATAGAATGAATGCTGCAAATGTAGAGCTGACTCAGGGTGTTAGTCAGATGTCTGGACCCCCTGTCATAAGTGTCGCCGATGATTTGCTGCAGACACCTAGAATGACAATTGAGGATCTAATTGAATCCACTCAGGTTAATTGTCGGATATGAATATACAATAACGTCTTTATGTTCTTTCTACTATTGAATATGTGATTCTTTTGCTAATTTGCTAATCCATCATTGCACTTATTAACATAGAAATGCTGTGGTTCCGTGTTGGCATGGGGTTGTGAGTTCGATATGGATGCTGGTTGGTTTTACCAGGCCTGTACTAAATGTTCTTCTAGGATCAATTTTGTTTCAGGACAACTGTATTGTGATAAGTGCAAAATGCCACGTACCGCCGTACCTAGGTATGAAATTTGCATTCGATACTCACTTATATAGTCTTATAGTTGACATTGCTCTTATGTGATGCAGGTACAAGGTTCATCTCCAAGTTATTGACGATACAGGATCCATAACTTTTGTCATGTTCGATCGTGTTGTTTTCCAAGTGGTGGGATTGACAGCACAGGATTTGTTGGATTCTATGAACAATGTAGTTTTAAATTATTCATTGGTTCTACATTTTACATGCTGCTTTTCATCTTTTTTTGATGCGGATGAGTTACTTTGGTGTTTGTATGTGTAGGATGCTAGCTCTCATCCTTATCCTCCACAGCTTGACATGTTTGTCAACAAATGGATGTTGTTCAAAGTTGAAGTAAGTGATGCCAATTTGTATCGTAATTGGCGTGGTTACAACGTGAAAAAAGTTACCTCTGATGAGAATGTTATTAATCAGTTCACTGCCATCCATGGAATAACGGTAGTGTTTTATCGTCTGCAATTTTCATTACCTTAAGTTTGATCCACTACTTAACAAACTATTTATCATGGTTTCATTGCAGTTGAATGGTGATGCCAATGACACTGATTTTGAGTACCCTGAATGTGATTTGGGAGACGACACTCCATCTGTTAGTTTTGACTTTTTTGCCTTTATTTGGATTGTTACTCTTTTATATTGCTTTATTGTTTACTTATTTTATAATGTTGTTTGTAGCTTGTGGTTGATGGAGTTGAATCAAGTAATAAACCAGATGCTATGGTTTCAAAATCTGGTCAAACACCTACAAGTAAGTTGTCTGATAAGAAGGAGGCTGATATTGGAGTTACTAATGTCTCTGCTGCTGGAAAATCAAAAGCCAAACGGATTATTGATCTTGGTGATGATGATGATGTGGTTCTCTCTGATACTCTTGATCTATTTGCCAACAAATCAACCGGAAATGTCAAAAGGATTATCCATCTTGGTGGAGATGGCGTGGCTTTTCCTAATGAGCTTAATCCATCCACTAGCAAATCAAATGTAGCAACTACTACTCATCTTGCTGAAAATCCTCTTGTGACTACCAAAGAAACCAAGCTAGCATGTGTCAAGATTGAGGGATCCAAGTGATTGTCTTCCTGATCGTGCTTCTTTCTTAATAGTGTTTCCTTTATTTGTAATAAGTGTGTTTGTACTTTGTTTCTTTCTTGGATTTGGCTTTTTATAATGAGTATGTTTCTCCATATTGTATCTTTATCAGTATAACTTTGTACTATTTCATGTTTCATGAATGGTGTGTTATGTATCCTTTCCTATAATGTACTAAATAAATGCATTTGTTAGTAAGAATTGTTCCAATCTTTGTTATTGGATTCTATGGTTAATTTAACTATTATGGTTAAAATCTATCACCTAATTAACCATTGTATAACATCGCTGCACATGGGTCGTTGACTTTTATGCTATTATAGCTATGATCAATATCTATTGGCCAATTGGTACTCTAACATGTGAACAAAAAACTAAAGTCAACATGTAGTTGGATATAAGGATAGAACGTGCATTCCATTACTAGCATTGTTATACTTGGCTACTACTTGCATATACTCCTTTTATATTTGTGCAAACTTACAATTAGTTACTACTTACATAGGTTCCTCTCACATTTGTCTAGACTAAGGCCATTATATGATATCCATCAATGATTAAACGATTTAGGTCTTCTCAAGATATGAATTTCCAGGACACATGTGGATGTAGTGGTATTATATACTTACTTCTATATACTTATGCATTGATTATTGTATGTTCATTAGTTCTAATGATTACCTTTAATTATAATTTATCATGTCAATGCATGTTTTAGATCTGAATGCTTCCATTCAATGTACACTTCATGGTGAACAAGTGATTTGTCAATCTAATACTGAACAAGTTGATATACCTTCTAATACAGGTATTGTTTTATGATCTCTTCACTATAACTACACTATGATTCACATAATACACTCCAATTAGTGATTATCTGTTGTACAACTAATTTACTATGTATGAGCATGCTTTTCCCCTTTGAGAAATAGCAAAGATGTATGACGATATTATAATGTCTTTCATATAACTATTACATTTGTCTTTTGTTTGTAGACATTGATGTATGCATGAGCTCTTCTAATTGCCTTCCTAATATGATATGTCCAACTAATTATGAGGAATTTGATGTGCCCTCTAATAATCCAGGTGTTGATTTGTTGAATTTTTTTTTTTGCCATTTATAACATATACTGTATATCCTCTTACCCAAATTAGTTCTCTCAACTATACATATGCAGAGATTGGTAATCCTTCTTATTTCAACATTGGTTGGCCTAATTGCATATGTCCGGATTGCGGCGCAGTAATGTGGTACCAGGAACGTGTCAAGATTAGCTCCAGGGCTAATCCCAAGTTTTCACTGTGCTGTAGTCAAGGGGATGTAGTGCTTCCACCATACAGGCGGTTACCACAGTTATTGCATGATCTGTATCATGGTTGTGATAGTAGAAGCAAATTCTTCCTCGACAATATTAGGTCTTTTAATAGTATGTTTGCTTTTACATCTATTGGTGGTAAGATCGATACACATGCTAACGATGGAAACGCACCGCCTACCTTTATTCTAAATGGTGAAAATTATCACTTGATTGGAAGTTTACTTCCATTGCCAGATAAGCCCCCTAAATTCGCGCAGTTGTACATATATGATACCATTAATGAGATATCAAATAGAATGGCAGCTGTTGGGTAATTAACCTCTATCATTGAATTTTTCCTGTATTGTTTTAATGTATCTTACATCTCATATATTTGTTTTGTTTTATAGTATGGCTGATGATTCAAATGCATTCAAGTCGTCCATAGTGAGAGACATACGGCAGGCATTAGATGATTGTGACAATCCTTACGTTCGCGTGTATACCATGATACGGGACACAGTGCATTTTCAAGAGACTCCATCCGTGAGGTTGCGAATTTTGGGTAAGCGAGGTCGTGACGGTAGGAGGTATAATCTTCCATCTGCTTCCGAGGTTGCTGCTTTGATTGTAGGTGACTTTGATGCAGCTGATTTCGATAGAGATGTTGTAGTACAGACTCAATCTGGTCTTTTACGACGCATATCAACATTTGAACCATCTTACTGGCCCTTGCAGTATCCTTTGTTGTTTCCTCGAGGAGAAGATGGATATAGCAGAAACATTGAGTTCAGGGACAACCCAAACAAGTCAAGAAGGAAAAGGCAGTTTATTACTCAATTGGAGTGGGTTGGATATACCATTCAGCAGAGGCATAGGGATGTATCGACCATTGTTTTTGCACGTAGATTGTTCCATCAGTTTTTGGTCGATTCCTTTAGTACAATAGAGTCTGATCGGTTGCGGTATATGAGGGATCATCAGAAAGATTTAAGGGCTGCTATGTACAAGGGATTAACTGAAGCTATTGTCAGTGGTGATTGTGTTGCGAACGCAACAGGAAAGCGCATAGTTTTACCTGCGAATTTTGTTGGCGGTGCAAGGTATATGATACAGAATTATCAAGATGCAATGACCATTTGTTCTTGGGCTGGATATCCTGATATATTCATCACTTTCACTTGCAATCATAAGTGGCCAGAGATCGTTGAATTTCTGAAAACGCATAACCTTAAACCATCGGATCGTCCAGACTTGATAAGTCGATTGTTCAAGCTCAAACTGGATCAACTTATGAGAGATATTAAGGAAGGAAGTATTTTTGGCAAGGTTAAGGCAGGTTAGTTTTCTGGTACTAAATAGTTTGCTTAGAATTATTTTTGATATATCATCGTTTTCTAATGATATATTTATTTATGTGTTCCAGTGATTTACACAATTGAGTTCCAAAAACGTGGCCTGCCACATGCTCATATTTTATTATTCTTTGACCAAGCACATAGAATAGTTCATCCAGATAATATTGACAAGATCATATCTGCTGAGATTCCGGATATGCACCGAGAGCCAGAATTGTTTAGCATTGTATCTGGACTAATGATTCATGGTCCATGTGGAGAACAAAATAAAAAGTCTCCATGCATGCCGCATGGTAGGTGTTCCAAATATTTTCCTAAAAAATTTACCAGTCATACCATTATAGATGCCGATGGTTATCCTGTATATCGAAGGAGGGATAATGGTGTGTATATTAAAAAAGGTGAACATTTTGCTGACAATAGGTTTGTCGTTCCATATAATAAAGATCTATTACTAAAATATAACGCTCATATCAATGTTGAATGGTGCAACCAGTCTCGGTCTATAAAATATCTTTTTAAATATATCAACAAAGGACACGATCGCATTACAGCTGGATTTTACAATGGTCCTGACACCGGTTCTAATGGTGGAGTTGTGGATGAGATAAAGACATATTACGATTGTCGGTATCTATCTGCATGTGAAGCTGTTTGGAGAATTTTTGTGTTTGACATTAATTATAGGGAACCATCTGTTGAGCGATTGACTTTTCACCTTGAGGATGAGCAGTCTGTGATTTTCCCCGATGATGCTTGCATTGAGGATATCGTCAACAAACCTTATGCTAAATGTAGTAAGTTTATAGCCTGGATGGAGGCCAACAGAAAATATCCGGAAGCACGGCAACTAACTTATAATGAATTTCCTACTAAATTTGTATGGAATAAGGATGAACGTCGATGGACGCCGCGAAAGAGGGGATTTTCCATCGGACGACTCCATTTTGCTCCGCCTGGGTCTGGCCAGAGATTTTATTTGAGGACTATTTTGAATTATATCAAGGGTCCGACATCTTTCGCTGATATTAGAACCGTTAACAATGTCACTTATGACAATTACAAAGACGCATGTTCTGCATTGGGCCTTATGAATGACGATGCCGAGTTTGTTCGAG
This sequence comes from Trifolium pratense, assembly GCF_020283565.1. NCBI lineage: Eukaryota > Viridiplantae > Streptophyta > Magnoliopsida > Fabales > Fabaceae > Trifolium > Trifolium pratense. The sequence continues at coordinate 25,292,515 of NC_060065.1, forward strand.
CAATCAAAGAAGCCAGTTTCTGGGGTACTGGTGCTTATTTGCGTCGATTGTTTGTGGCTTTGCTTCTTTCAGATCAACTGCAGCATCCAAATTCTGTTTGGAATAGCACGTGGGAGTATTTAAGTGATGATATCCAGCGTATCCAACGACGTATTCTCCAACTGCCGGGTAAGTTGTGTGTCAGAATTGGTTATATTTAAGTTGTTAAGTATTTAGCATTTACGTTCACTGTCGTTTGTTCAGTTTTATATCTGATATATATATATTTATTTATTTTTCACAGATTTAGTGTTGACGTGCGATCAGTTGAAGAGTTATGCTTTAGCTGCGATTGAATCTGCATTGCAAAGTAACGGCAAAGGTTTGAAAGATTATCCTGATATGCCTCTGCCAGATGATGGATTGGTTCCGGATAGAGGGAATAGATTGATCTACGATGAATTAAATTACGATCACATCGCATTAGCTGATGAGCATCGTAAATTAATGTCAACCATGACAGTTGAGCAGCGACAAATATATGATAAGATCATGACAAGGGTTAACGAAGATAAGCCGGGATTTTTTTTCCTGTATGGTTATGGTGGTACGGGTAAAACGTATATTTGGAGGGCTTTGTCAGCAGCATTAAGATCGCGAGGTGAGATTGTTCTCACTGTGGCGTCCAGTGGGATAGCTTCCTTGCTAATTCCTGGAGGGAGGACTGCTCATTCGCGATTTGCCATCCCACTAAATATTGATGAATATTCCACATGTCAAATAGGCCCAACTGATCATCTCGCTGAATTGATTCGCCATGCGAAATTGATCATATGGGATGAGGCGCCTATGATGCATCGACATTGTTTTGAGGCGGTCGATCGTACTTTGGCGGATATAATGCAAGAGAAACGATTTCCATTTGGAGGGAAGGTTGTGGTGTTGGGTGGAGATTTCCGCCAAATACTTCCAGTTATACCTAAGGGAACGAGGCATGAGATTGTTCACTCCGCGATAAATTCTTCTCATCTCTGGTCTTATTGTGAAGTTTTGACGCTGACAACTAATATGAGACTTCTGTCGGGGTGTTCCGATTCCGACATTGACAAAAGAAGGGTTTTTTCGGAATGGATATTGGGAGTTGGTGACGGAAGTGTTGGGCATGCAGACGATGAGTATATTGCAGTCCAAGTTCCACAAGATTTGTTGATTGATGGTGGTGCTGATCCTCTTGCATCTATTGTTGAAAGCACATACCCGGATCTGATTAGAAATATGAATGATACCTCATTTTTCCGTCAAAGGGCGGTTCTAGCTCCAACGAATTCAGTTGTTAGTAGTATAAATGAATACATTCTAGATTTAATACCAGGCGAGGAAAAAGTATATCTCAGTTATGATTCTCCGTGTAACCAGAATTCATTTGTTGATGCCCCTGATAATGTACATACTCCTGAGTTCTTGAATACTATTGTTTCTTCCGGCATTCCAAATCATAAAGTAAGACTCAAAATTGGTGTCCCAATTATGCTCATGAGAAATATGGACCAATCATCCGGGATGTGCAATGGCACGAGGTTAATGGTCACAAAAATGGGAACATATGTTATTGAGGGACTAATTATATCGGGTAGTCATATCGGTGAAAGAGTGTTCATTCCGAGATTGTCATTGATTCCTTCAGATAAAAGGCTTCCTTTTAGATTTCAACGCCGACAATTTCCAATCAATGTTTGTTTCGCCATGACAATTAACAAAAGTCAAGGTCAGTCACTTGATCATGTTGGGGTTTATCTTTCTCAGCCAATCTTTTCTCATGGTCAATTGTATGTCGCTTTGTCTAGGGTAACTTCGGATAGGGGTTTGAAGGTGTTAGTGGCTAATCAATCAGGTGAAAATCCAGATTTGGCTCGAAATGTGGTTTACAAGGAGGTGTTTCGAAATATATAATGTTAATTATATTTTCTGTACCAGATTAATGTTCTTAATTTACTTTTCGTATATTTTATTTAATAAACGTTATAATTATTTGTTTACATCATCAAGCGTGATCCTTTTTTTTTAATATATCGTTGTGTCTTCGCTCAATTATCGGTTCTAATTACTATAATTTTTGCTATCGTCAACATTAATCATTATTCAATAAATACTACAAATATTCATTTATCATATGCCGAGTGATCTATTATTTCTTTACGTGTCGTTGGCTCATCGGTTAATTATCGGTTCTAATTGGTGTAATTTTGTTATATCCAAAATATTTTGTCCAACGAATATATTTTCTATTTTTATGCTTTCAATTCCATACAAACCTATCACCTCCTACAGGTATACTTTACGGCTACCTCCATTGTGCAGTTTTAGTTTCCCAAAGAAAAGAACCAGTTCCAACGCTCTGTAATCATTACAATGGGTGTGAATTCATTGAACCCGTGTAAAATTGATCCTTGCTATTCCATCACACCTACCAATGCTATATTACATTATTTTCCCATACTCTTCCACACCAATCGCCGATTCCATCTCTTTCTCTCTATCCATTCAGTAACCCTTTCATCATCGTCCAAATCATGTCCAACCTACCAGATATTGCTCAGGCGTTCGCCACCTACGTGGCTGGTGTGTGCGATGGTGGCGGTGAGAGTAGCATGGGTGCTTCCCAACACTCGGATCGAAGTACTTTTGAAGGTATACAATATACTTTCCTTTCTTAATGATTCTTAATTTTTTGATGGTCCGTGGTTTCCATTTTGCTTATTATTATCATTCTATTGTAGGTTTCATGATTTGTAACTATACAAAACGATTTCATTCGTATGAATATTATCCTATCTTGCATGTGCTTGTGCTGATTCGTGGTTCTGCTGGTCAATCATGTTGCATGTGTTTATTAACATCATTTGCGTCCTATTATCTTTTGAATGTTTCTTCTACAAATTAATGTTTATTTTATGTTCAATTGGTTTGTATTCATTCATTTTGTTCATTCAAATCCTGTTCAGTGTATTATATTAATGTCATTCTGTTTATTTTACAATTAACTTGATTATCCTTATCAACTATTTGGATTCATGATTGGTGTCTCTTTAAATCTTTGTTCTCTAAATTTTCCTAATACATGAGATGTGTTCATATATTTTAGACTTTGGGAAAGTAAGATCCAAATTTCTCCAGTTCATGAGATGTGTTCATAGATTTTAGACTGTGAGAACGTGATCACTGTCCACTTATACATGTTAACGTTTAAGACTATGTATGATATCCTCTATTGAATGTTTGGTCTGTGACCAATTTGATGTTCATTTTATGTCCTTTTGATTTGCATTCATTCATTTTCCATTTAAATTCTGTTCAAGTTATTGTCTTAATAACCACATGATTATTTGATCCTTGATTTTATTATCCTTATAAACGATTTGGGTTATATCTTTGACCATTTGTTGGAGGAAAGTTTTAATGGGTGGATAGAGTGTTTAAGTATTTGAGAGAGGATATAACACTTACATATTGTGTTTCAAAGAATTTGCATTTGGCTGTTTCTTATAGATAACTATTGTATATTGTGCAGCTATGACGCACCGGTATGATAAGCTTCATGTTGATGTAAGGTCTAATGCTATGTTGACCAAAACATGCTATATGGAGTATGATCCAATGAATGTGAGTGTGTTATCTTTTATCTTTATTGTTGTTTTGTTATTTAGTCTTTCTTAATTTGTTGTTGTGTTCAATGTGTAGAGGCGAGGAGTATTACCAGGGATTTATGCGCGCTGTATTGGATCTGTGATTGGCAACACTGTGATTTTGCAGGACACTAACCTCAACCAAATCCAGGTTGTTGTTGAAAGGGATAAGTTGGGAGTCTATTTAACTCATGGCTGGTCTCGCTTGCGAGATTTCTATAAGATTGATGCTGGTGCTTGGGTTGTTCTTACATTCGTTAATCCTTTCCTTTTCCATATCAAGCTTATAAATATTACTGGAGTCCCCATCACTTGCCCTCTCGCTAATCCTCCTTATAAGCTCATGTTAGAAGAAGGTTTCCAGACAGGTACTTGGGATGCACCCATACCTTTCTTCGTAATGCCAACTGTCTACACACATAGGCTTGAAAAAACACTAACTGCTGCTGATGTCACAAGTGGGAATCTGGTATGTATTTATTTGGATACTAATTTGTTTGGTATATTCTCCTTGACATGTATGTGTATGTTGGTTTTGGGTTATACATTTATTTGCTTAAGTTCATGTAAATGGCAAAGTTGAATGCTTCCTTGAATGCCATGTGCTGTCTTGATTTTATGTTCTAAATAGGTTGAACATGTATGATTTCATTTGCTTTTTTTGTTTGACATGTTGTTAATTTGTTATGTATATGAACTAATTGTTTACTAATTGTTCCATAGACACTTTTCTGGGGTGGCTTTTGCAAAGATGCACTTCCTCATGAGCAGACTAAACTGACATTGATTGACTGGATTGGGAACACTTGGAAGGAGTGCGATCTTCTATTTGATGATTCTACAAAGACCACTTGCAAAATTGCTGGACAGTGGAATAGCATATGTAAGATCCATCATCTTGCTGACGGTGTGGTCGTCAAATTTGGTGTCACCCAGGCTTCCAACAACAAGGTCATATACTTTAAGCTCGCTCCTTTCATTGGCGTCCGAACAACCCTACATGCTCCTTCCAAATCTGGTGACAGAAAGTTCATCCATCAAACTCAGCATTATTTTATGCTTTAGGGTCCCCATTGTCTGACTTTGGATCATATTTTCTTGGTTTTTATGTATTTTGTGGTGTAATGACATTATAACCATCTTGATCTACATCCTTATAGCTTTTGTGGTGTATTGTTTTGTACTCACCTTGAATATTGTTGTAGTTTGGATTTGAATGGTTCCCCTGAATATTTGCTTTTTATAATATCAATCTATTTATAAATATAGCTGTTCTTTCTATATATATACAATGTGTTTGTAAGGGTTAGTGGGAGGAATTGATGATGTAGCATTTATCATGTTATTAGATATCATTGTCAATGTTCATAGACAAGTTATATTGAGTTAGACATTGAAGTTGGATTAGTTGCTGATATAGTATAATTCTTGGTATCAGTGATGATTTCTTGGTTTGGAGAAAGCAATCCATTAAAGAATAGCAACTCATGTTATCATGTCATTCTTTAACTCTTTCATTAATCTACAATCTTCATATATTCATCTTATAGGACACGAGTATTATATTATTGATTAAGCTAACTTTGTCATTAAAATAAATTTCATTTACAATCAACTTACCTATATTGCCATCCAATGGAAAGGCTTTAATAGACTTTGCATCGTCATAGTGATTCATCCTATGTTGACCCTATAAAAATAGCTATCATTGATTCATTTGCTATTTCCCAATAAACATGTATTTGATTCCTTGCACTACAAGTAACCATAAGTCAAATGTTTGTTCTAATCAATTTATATAAATTACCACCCAATAATAAGACTTGGGAAGACTTTGTATCATCATGGTGATTCCCCCTACATTTACCCTATAACAATAGTACTCATATACCTAATTAGCTTTTTCCCTGCAATAGTAGATACTGTTCAAAACACTAAAGATGCATGTTGTAATCATAACATGGTGTAACTATTTAGGAATGGACAACTAGGAATTCAACCTCTATTCATCTACTTTTTGCCTCTCTTCTCATGTCTAATATATCCAACCTTATGCGAGCTATTGGGACGCCAAGCTCTCATAACAATTTGGTTCAGAGTGGTACTCTTCACATCAATGCACTAGATGATGGCCATGGTTCTACAGAAGGTTTTTGAACTAATACCCTCTTATATGTATATTCTTTTGATCATCATAATGGATGTAATTGATTACAAGATCATGGCACTCAAAAACTTAACTATATTCCATAACTTTAATTGCAGTCTATAGTCACAGTAGCAATACACTTCATGGTAATGCTTCTCAACTTATTTTGGGTAATGATGGTGTCTCCCAACCATCTGATACTCCTGGTGGTTCTTCACAAGGTTCTATTCCAATCGTTCTCCATTGTATTTGTTTGTATTGATTTGTTGGTTGATTGTTACTATTAGACTCCCTTAGTATTGTCTTTAACTCACATATGCAGCACTTAGCTCCATCCATATTGATGTGTTTTGTTCTTCTTTTTACCTAAGACTCAATTACTTTTTATACTTGGCTTAATTAGTAGGCATTGTGTCATTTTTTATGTTGTGAGTGTCCAGCGTATTCATTTGATAAACACCTATTGTATCAATTGATTTCATCTTTCTTCTCCTAGAAACTATGAATGAATAAGTTCTATAATAATATGTTTAAGAGTGTGTGTTAGAATTGGAACAGAATAGTGGGTATTTAATTGATTGTGTTATGATTATTGTTTGAATGAATAAGTTCTATAATAATATGTTTAAGAGTGTGTGTTAGAATTTGAATAGAATAGTGGGTATTTAATTGATTGTGTTATGATCATTGTTTGAATGTTTTTTCCCTTTGTGGGATGATTAAGTGCATAATCCCTAATAGATAGATGTTGTATTTCTTTATATATTCCCGCAATAAATGGTTTGGATTTCTTTTATTATTAAACATAAATCTTTTAATCTGTATAGATGCTGACCATGACTCTGATAAGCTACATCCTGATATTCGTCCTTACGCAATGATGACACGAACTGGGTACATGGAGTTTGATCCCATGAAGGTAAGTGATGATCATCAGCTTGCACGTTCCACACTTTATGGTTTATATTTTCTTGATATCATATTTGTTATGTAGGATCGAGGGAAACTACCAGGAATATATGCACGCTGTATTGGTCAATATATGGGTAATAGCGTTATCTTGCGAGATATTAATAAGAACGAGATTGAGGTCGCTGTGCAAAAAAAATCTTCTTCTAAAATTTATTTCACACACGGTTGGTCTCGATTAAGAGGTTTTTATAACATTCATTCAGGCGCTTGGCTTACTTTATTGTTCGTTAGTCCTTTAGTATTTCACATCAAAATTCGATATATTTTTGGCATGGAAATTACTTATCCCAATAGGACTCCTCCATATAGACTAATGTTAGGTAAAGGTTTTCAAGAGTCATCTTCAACTGGACCAATTCCATTTTTTGTACTCCCAAGTGTTTTTTCTCACATGCTTGAGAAGACTTTGACTGTTTCCGATGTTGAAACTGGAAATTTGGTATGTGTACTGTCTTAATCTATAATAACAATTATACCCAATGATTATCACTAACATTTGATGTAATTGTCCAACAGACTCTCTTTTGGAAAGGTTTCTGCGAGGTTGCATTACCATCTGAAGATACTCGACTCACATTTATTGATTGGGTAGGCAATACATGGGATCAATGTGATTATAAGTTTCAGGACGCGACTCATACAACCTGCAAAATATCAGGTCAATGGCACGATATTTGCAAGGTTCATCGGTTGTCTAAGGGCATGATTATCAAGCTTGGTGTCACAGATGCAGCAAATAATAGAATCGTGTACTTTAAACTATCTCCCTATCTTGGTGTTCGAACAACCATATATGCTCCAACAACATCCAATACTTACAAGAGAATCTATCAAAGCCAACACTTTTATATGCTTTAGCGTTATATTTCCTTTGATTCTGCTTTTGTGTTATTCTGTTTCATTTTAATTTTAATTTTCGAATGGATTGGATTCTTATGTTTCTTTTTAGCCAAGTTTTTTAATTACAAAGTTTATATCTTTTGGTTATATCGTAGTATATGTACTTATTAATCAAGAAATTGCATCAAACTATGTTCCTTATCAGTTAAACATTTTCATTTGTTTAGTTGAGTATTTATGAGGGGTGGTTAATCTGGTGTGTTAATGATAATTGGAGGACATGTTGGTCATTTTATCGTAAAGAGAAATTGATAGGCCAATCACTCAAAGGACATTGACTCCACTGTCCCCTCTTAACCCTCACACCTATTCCCTTCCAATATATTCTATTCATCTGTTTTTTTTTCTAGATCTTGCATTCCACAACTTCTTGCCATTTTTTCCATCCAACTTAATCAACCAAACCATGTCTAACATATCAGATATCGTGCAATCTGTTGAGTCTCTTGGATCTGCTGATGTTTGCAAGGGTGTTGCAATTGGTGTTGCCTCCTTCCCAGAATATGTGCCTCATGTCTGTTCTTCACAAGGTTTTGCATTTACTACTCTCTTTTTATGTGCATTTCCTGTGTATTGTTTTCAAATTAATAGGCTAAATTAATTGGCTGTATATATTGATTACATTGAACCAATATTTTAATTGCTCTCAACTAGATTATATCATACCATATCCCCTTATATTATGCTATTTCAATTGGTTTAGATGTTGCTGGTTCATCCATGGATAGGGAGAGTGTTTATGCAGGTGTAGGAAAGAAAAGAGCCAGAAAAGTTGTTGCAGAGAATGATGCATCTAAAATTAATCAAATAAAACATATTCCTCAATTTATGCAGCCCTATATTGAATCTATTATTGATGTCAAGAGTGATGGTAATTGCGGTTATCGCGTGATTGCATTAGCTGATAGGAACAATGAAGATGATTACGAACTCATTAAGGAGAGGATGCTTGATGAGATTCGACTCCATAAGCATGATTATTTGAAAATATATGGCTGTGAGAATCGTTTAGCTTACATCACAGATGCACTTTTGCCATCAAAAAGAAAGTCTAGGAAACACGGTGTCGCATTGATCGACAAATGGTTAACGTTTCCGGATATGGGACACATTATATCTTCCATTTTGGGCAGAGTTGTCGTTAAGTTGACAAACCAAGGAGCATCTGAGACATTTTTTCCATTACGCGGTGTTCCATCATCCGATCCTTTATCACTGGTTATTTGTGTTGTGGCTATTCCTGGACATTATGTCTACGTTAGATTGAAGAATGGTTGTCCAATACCTCCAACCTGTGTTCAATGGAAACAACATTGTTCACGAGAAGCTATTATTTGGGAGTCATTTTTTGCTATTCAACAAGCCAATTATGTTAAGCTAATGAAAGAACAGATTGTCCACAACAAAAAGGGTACCCGTGTTGGTTCAAGTTTTTGTGATCCAATTGATTTATGATTTGTTTTGTTGTTTTCTGATACCCCTCTTTGATAATTTCCGTGTCAAATTGAGATATGAATTTGTACTACGTTCATGTCGTTTTAATTGCGACATTATACTATTTTAATTGCTACATGAATGATGTCCCCTTTGATAATTTCCGCATGTTTATGACTAACTTTTCCCGCTAATAGCATCCATGATTGATATATAAATGACGTCCCTCTGATTAATTCCCATATGCTTATGACTAATTACCTCGGCACATAACAACCATGATTGGTATATGAATCACGTTCTCGCGAACCCGTGCAACGCACGGGCAGCCGTCTAGTTTATCTAATTCTTTTTGTAACACTTTCTTACTTTATCTTATTTATTATTATTTGTAACTTTGGTCATTTATCTTATTATTATCAAAGTGTTAAAAAGAAAGACTAAAATGTTACAAATAAATAAGATAAAGGACCAAAGTGTTACAAATAAATAAGATAAAAGATAAAAGAGTTAAAAAAAATAAAGGACCAAAATGTAAAAAAAAAATAAAGGATTAAAGTGTTACAAAAAAATAAGATAAAGGACATGCGGTGTAATTTTGCTTTGACTTTTTAAAGAAATTAGTCCCCCGCCTAAATTTGGTGTTATTTTTGCTTAGGCTTAATTGTAATTTTGGCCCCCTAAGTTTCATAATTGTGCAATTTTGATCTTAACTCATGTTTTTCTCTAAAACTGACGATTTTTTTTATGCTCAAAAAGACGGATTTTGGTCTCAAATGTAATATTTCACCTTTTGATTAAATATTGATGTTAATAAATCACCTTTTAGTACGTCAAAAATCAACACTTTTAAAGAAAAATATGGTTTGAGACCAAAATTGCAACAACCAATGTTTTAAGAATCGAACCGGAGGTCGAGCCGGTGTGGTCACTGGTTCATGGTTCAATTGGTTAGACCGGTTCAACCACTATTGAACCGTTTATATGAACCGTTCATATAATTTTCGTATCTGGTAGCTAATAAACAAATTATCAGTAACAGAATAACAAATACTTAGACATCAATTGACAAATTAACAAAATTTAGTTTTAAAGTGCATGATGTTCATAACAAAATTTAGAAAATAAACTTTAAATTGGTAAACAAAGCAACAAATTACTAAAATTGGTTCATAATAATTATTCTACTTCACAGGTGATAAACAAACTAACAAAATAGAAACTTTAAAAACCTAAAACAAACAAAACACAAATTAGAAACTATTGTAATATAAGAAGAAAAAAAACCCTTTTCAAATATAAGGAAAAAAGAAACTACTGTATTTAACGTTTTTTTTTTTTCACTGTAATATAAGAAAAAAAAAACCCTTTTCAAATTTGAAATAAGATTCTGAAAAATATTATTCTTGTTGCAATCAATCAATGTGTTGAAACAAGATTTCCTAAAGCAAATAATATAAAGATGAAACCCATAAAAATTGAACAAAATCTTAGTTCTTCATTCCACAAATTAAGAAACAAATTAAGAAACCTAAACATAACAATAGGATAAATTTGTTTCATTCCACCATCTAATATAAAAAAAAGATTAACGAAGAAGAAGAAGATAAAAATTGAACAAAACTTTAGTTCTTCATTCCACAAATTAAGAAACCTAAACATAACAATAGGATAAATTTGTTTCATTCCACCATGTAATATAAGAAAAAATTAAAGAAGAAGAAGAAGAAAAAAAGTGCAGGTGTTCAATCCTTACCGGTGGTTTTGCGATGAAACTAAGGGATTTGGTTCCTTCCACCGTTTTCACGCTCTTTGAAAAGGAAAAAATTAGGATTACAGGAAAAAAAAAAAAAACAAGTTAAATACACTGATATTTTTTTTTTTTTAATTTTCAAAAGATTCCGAACCGGCCGGTTTTTTCAAACCGCCCCCGGTTCACCGGTTCGAACGGTTCCGGGCGGTTCATACCGGTTTTAAGCGGTTTTTTTCCGGTTCTGCAGACTACCAGTTCTCAGCACTAGCCCGGACCGCTGCTGTGTCCGGTTCCCGGTTGAACCGGTTGAACCGGCCGGTCCGGTCCGGTTCTTAAAACATTGGCAACAACTATAAAAATAGGGACAAAAAAATTCAATTTTAAAAATATGGTCCTTATAGTTTTGTTTCATTCTCATGTTTTTACTACATCAGATTAAGGGTAGAAACTATAAGTTTGATGTGGCTGCATTCTTTTGCTTACATTGTATCTTAGAAATTTAGCATGAGTAGCTTAAATGTTAATTTAGAATGAAATTAGCTTTATATATGTCCATTCTTTGAGAGTTGTTGTCTTGGCCGGTAAGAGTGGAATTTTTCTTGATGTTTTTGTACCTTTCCCTCTGTTATGTTTAGATCTTTGCTGCTCTTGTATAATTCATGTCATATTGTTTAGGTGTTGGCCTAGGTGGTATTGGGGTTGTTTTGTATTGATGTATTAGAGAGAAATATCAATATACTGCTATTTGTATTGAAATTGTTCAATTCTATCGTTAAAAAAGAGTAATTAACCATGTAGTATATTCTTAATTTTTCAGGGACTTCTCACTAACATGCAATGGTGTTGGCTTAGTGAGAAATCTTAAGGCGTTCAAGTCGAGTCTTGCTTGTTGCGTAAATTCAAGCGAGAAACCCTATGGCGTTCAAGTCGGTTTTGAGTTTTTTGTTTTATTAGAGCTAATGAAATATTATATATTTTGATAGTTTATATATTGGTACTATTATAAAATTTCTAGAGCTTATTGTCAAAAGTACTATCAAACAAAAATAAAAAACAACTAAAAAAAAAGGACAGGACATATACAATAGCTTTGCACAAGCGCTATTATTGGCTAACATTTTTATTAGCGTTTTTCTAAAAGCTCTATTATATGATTTATTACCAATTAAAAAAAATTAAAAGAAGGAAAACAAGCGTAATTATATTATTTCGTGAAACTTTACCAAATGTATAGCAGTAGGAAAAAAAATTAAAAAAACTAAAATATTTCACGTCTGTTGAATAGACTAACAGCTGTGAAATATAGATATTTCACTTCTGGGACATTACAATACGGACGTGAAAACCTTAATCTGATCTTAAAAAGTAAATCCTAAAGAACGTTTTCACGTCGGGAGACAAAACGGACGTGAAAATTCCAAACTTACAACGTCGGTGTTCATATTGTCGGGTCCCAGTTTGACGTTAAAATATCTTTTCTAATCCGATCTACAAGAAAATAGACGTCAAAAGTCACAACTTACAACGTCTGATGTGATAATGTCGGGTCATCAACAGACGTTAAACGATCTTATCCAATCTGCTCTGGAAGAAAACCGACGTGAAAAGTGAATAATTTGTAAAGTGAAAAAAGTGAGTAAATTAAGGATTGTTATTTTGACAAATTTATATTTTTTTTATGTACTTATAATATTTTTTTTATTCTATCATCTATCGGATTTAAAGCCGTATTTTATATTTGTAAAAAAAAAAAAACAGTATTTTATATTATATTCATATATTACTATTATCATTATATACCAAAATGTTCATTGTAAAATATTGAATACTTATTATACCCTAAGTAATATAGGTAAAAAACTTCGGAAGAAGTAGTAAGTAATATAGGTAAAAAAACTTCGAAAGAAGTAGTAGATCATTGAATGATAATAAATAATTATAAGTGGTCCAAAATACAGATGCCAATGCTTATAAAAAAAAATCCAAAATAATCACACAGTGGATAGTGTATCAAATTCAACATACAAAAACCACACTATTCTCACTTAATTGTTTCAATGGTGAAGCCATGACCATTCTCAATGTCAACCATCATCCTTCGACCTGATCTTAAAATTGGCAAATTAAAATTTGAAATAAATACATATTATATTAAAAAGGAATGTAGATTAGACTATAAACTTCAAACACATTAGTCGAATAAAATAAAGAAGGATATAACATATAAACTACTAATTTTAACGTGTTGTTCCATATAATCCAAGATTTGCAGCAATATCAAAATTACTGCAATAATACAGCTTACCCTCCTTTAAGTTATTCTCAAACTTGTATATTAGGCTATGTTTGGATTGGTGGTATATGGTGGAATGAAATGGAATGGAAAGGTAAATAATTGAATTCCATTGTTTGGATTTGCAAAAAGCTGATGGAATGGAATGGAACCCAATGGAACCAATTCCATTGTATACCACTCAATCCTCCAATTTTCCATTCCCCCCAATTTGGGGTGTATTCAATGGAATGGAATTTCATATTTTTTATATTACCTTTTTACCCTTATTCTATTTGTCTCTTGAAGTAACAATGTTTGTCACAAGAAAGGAGGGTTTGAATTGTGACCCTTTAAAATTTTAACTGCAAAACAATTTAAGCACAATACACACTATGACAGTAAATGGTTAGACTAACTGGAGAACGTTCTCCTGGAATATAAGTGCAGTAAAATGAGTTAGTGTTTGCACAAATAAAAAGAGTAAGGGAAGAGAGAATCACACAAAGAATTTATCCTGGTTCACCCCTTAATAGTATGGGTTACTCCAGTCCCCACTTGCGTGAGATTATCCACTATAATCTAGACCAAGATTACAGAAACTTCCCTTTGATCTAAGCCCAGATCAAAGACCCTTTATGATCTAAACCAAGATCACAAAGTACCCAGCTATAACCAGCTGCTCTACCTTTACAAGGTAACCTCAATCAATTATACCCAATTGACTTGAGAGAATCCTAATGATTTTCCAATGGTTTCTTTTGGATCTAAGCTTAAACACCTAACCGGTTGTGAAGCTTACAAATTGATACACTCAAAGTACTCTACAAAAATATGATCCTAGATTTCTAAAGAGCTTTAGAGTAAGAGTGAAAAGGAGAGCTTGATTGCTTGAGATTGAATGTATTAGATTGCTTCTTGTGCTTCAAGTTCTTACTCTTCCAATTAAACCAACGTGCTATTTATAGATGGAGATGCTCCTTTGTTGCTTGGACATCACACATATACGTTGTGAGTGAAGAACTAGCAGTTGTGAGAGAAACAAAATAGCCCATGTGATTTTGTCTTTGAGATGCTCCAGGAGATCATTCTTTTAATGGTCTCTGACTGTCACATTGTACTTGTTGGTCAGAAATATTCTTTAACCAACTGTCAATGAGTTGTCTCTGAGTGTATATCCTTTGCAAATGTATTTCCCAAGTGAGAAAATAAGATTTGAATTCCTTTGGATAAGATTGTCACCTAAGTGCAGAAATCTGGGAAATCATTTTCCAGGACGTTGGAGACCATTATCTGAAATGGTGTGGATAAGGTCCAACGAAAATAGAGCTGTTGCAAGTTGTCAAACAGCTGTAAACTCTTCATCAAAGGCATAGAGTAGCAACTGTTCACTTGTCCTTCAAAGGACACATGAATAGTGAAATGAGTACTCTTTTATGGGAGAGTGTAGCCACCCATGTCATAAACTTGTACTTGGATCAGATGTAAAGCTTCCTTGCAAGCTGTATGTACTTGTTGTTGAGTTCTCATTGGTCTAGATTAACTTCTTTAATGATGTTCTTGGAGAACATAAAGCCTTGTTGCAAGATGTGAAGTTATTATTCCTTAAAGAAGCTTATTCGAGTAAGCTCAAGAATCAAAATCAATTACTTGCCTTAAATGACTTATTTGCACTGTTATGATCCTTTAATAAGTCCAACTTAAAAGTTCATTCTTGTCTTGTACCAAGTTGACTTGAATAAGTGCTTATGCTTTTGAACACGTGAGTCTGGAAACCAATCTGAGATCATTCTCTGAGGCAAATTTGTCTAAAACGTGTTTGATTCTTTTCTTATTAGTGAAACAAGGTTAATTTAATCCATTGCATCTGTTCTTAAATTAAATCACTCAAGAGCATTTGTTAGATCACAAAATGATCAGAATCAAATTAAAATTTAATTAAGGGTTGTTATCTTTAAAACATCAAAATAGGATTTTGTCTCAACATCTCTTCCTCTTCTCAAATACTCATATTTCACGCAAGAAGGGTTTATTTCTTCACAACACTCTCTACTTCACCTCTTCCTATGTGTTCTTCTGACTGCTCATTTCTTCACGTTTTCCCAACAAGGTATGCCATTTTTATTGATCATTGTTTGCCCAGAAATTGAAAATAAATTGTTCTGATTAATACCCATATTTCTAATGCATTTTCTTTAAAATAGATTGTTCTTGCTATTGTGTTTTAGTGCTACTGATGCCCCTGTGTTGTCTGTGTTTTTTTATCCCTTTTGTGCTATGTTTGTAATGATTTGCTTTGTTGTATGTTTTTGTTTCACTATTTGGAATGCTATTGTCTGCTAGCTTCGTGGTTTCATTGGTTTTGCTTTGTTGTATGTTTATGTTCCATTTTGTATACTTATAGCCTCTCTGGTACCTCTTGTACCAGGAGTGCTTATTAATATATTTCATTTGCAATTCAAAAAAAAAAAATTGTTTGATGGTTGTATATAAATAAATCTTATTTTATTTTTTGAATTCTGTTATAGATGACTAATGAAGATGTAAGGCAAAAAATATTTCAAATTGCTTCAAATGATGGTTATTCAAGTATCGACCATTATAGTTCTAATACGTGGACTTAAAAACAAGCGTAGAAGATCTCAAATACCTAAAAGAATCACATAACATAGAGAGAAAGTTAGAAACGAACTAATGAAACATATAATAGGTAGTGAGCGATGTTACGATATAATTCGTATGGGTCCCAAAGCTTTCTTAAACTTATGCACCTTATTACGGGATCATGGTGGTCTTACACATACACGAGGAGCATCTATTGAGGAACAGGTAGCAAAATTTCTTCACATAGTCGGACATAATGTCAGAAATCGTGTGATGTCCTTCTTTTTTCGACGCTCGGGTGAAACTGTTAGTCGTCATTTTCATAGAGTCTTAGATGCTTTGATAGAATTGGAGGATAAGTTTTTGAAACAACCAGATGGGACACAAGTGCCTCCAGAGATACTTAACAACAATAGGTTCTACCCATATTTTAAGGTAAACATAAGTTTGTCTTACACATTCAATAAGTTATGTTTTACACTTTTAATGGAATAATTGAATGTTAGGACTGTATTGGAGCAATTGATTGTACACATGTGCGAGTTAAAGTTCCAATAGAGCTTGCACCTAGATACCGAGGTAGAAAATATTACCCTACACAAAATGTATTGGCCGCTTGCTCATTTGACTTGAAATTTACGTACGTTTTGGTTGGATGGGAAGGAGCGGCATCGGATTCAAGAATAGTAAAAAGTGCTTTGACACGTCGGTATCCCCTTAAAGTCCCACAAGGTAACAAAAAAATACAAAAGCTTTGTATAAGTATGTAGCTTACACAAACTAATTAACTCATTCTTTTTATAGGAAAATATTATCTTGCTGATGCAGGATTTCCTTTAAAGCCATGTCTCATCACACCTTACAGGGGAGAACGTTACCACTTACAAGAATATTCTAGAAATCCACCTCGCAACCCTCGTGAATTGTTCAACAACCGACATTCGTCGTTACGGATGTCTATTGAATGTGCATTTGGAGTATTGAAGAAGAGATTTCCAATTCTACAAACTTCAACTGAACCTACATATGGAATTAAAACTCAAAATAAAATCATCATTGCTTGTTGTATCTTACATAATTATTTGATGAGTGAAGACCCTAATCAAAATCTAATAGACGAGGTGCGTCACGAGCTCACAATTGAAAGTGGTCTGCAAGAGGGACATCAAGCTCAAAGAGAAAACAATGATGATACCGCTAGAGCAGAGTTAGTTAGGGATAATGTTGTTGGTTCAATGTGGATAACTTACTAAAAAGTGCTTAGGCTTATTCCATTCCGTTCACTTCCCAAACAATGGAGTGGTAATTTTGTTCCATTCCATCATTGAATATCCAAACAATGGAACGAAATTTGTGTTCCATTCCGTTCCACTCCATTCCATTCCATTATGTTTCATTCCGCTCCATTCCGTTATGTACTATCAATCCAAACATAGCCTTAGTGTCCTTCGGATAGTAGCACGAATCATGTTACCCTAAAAATACAATAAACTAAAAATAAAAATATACATAAAAAAGCTAAATACCATAATTAATCATTAAATTTAAAATACACACCAATGGATCCATTAGAACATGTCAAAAGAGAAGGGATGTGTGTCGCCGCGATTCACATCTCGGACGAACAAATTTTCCTTTTCAAATAGGAGAAACAAAATTGTTTAGTTTTTTTTATAGGGAGAAACAAATTTGTATGAGATGATTAGACAAATAAACTCAACATCTATGGAGAAAAAAAACCCGAAAGATATGTAACAAATTTGAATCCTAATCCCGTCAATCATTCATCCTAATCCTAATTATTTAGTGCACCCCCAAATGAAAATTGCTTAGCGCACCCCCAAATTGCTTAGCGCACCCCTAGATTTTCTTGCACGTCCCTAATTTTTTCTCACGCACCCCCCAAATTTTCTCGCACGCCCCCCAAATTTTCTCGCACGCCCCCCAAAACCATTTTTGTTGTAGAATGGTTTCACATTAGATGTACTTATAATGCCAAAACCATTTTTACTGTCGAATGGTTTTAATATATTGTCTATTTTATTGTTGCTAACTATATTTCTTTTCATATTGATAATTGTTAACCAACCAATTAAAAGAAATATTGTCTTGAGTTATTTTAAACTAATATAAAATAATTTTAAAAAGGGTCACAATTCAAACTCCTCATTTCTTGTGACTTTTATTGCTACTTCAACATCGTTATTTCGAGTTATACTAATCCTCTATATTGTTTTTTTTTTGTTAATTGAATTGATCTAGCCATGCTTTTTTTTATATAATTGATTTTTTTTTGTTATAATATATTCATAGATTTATTTGTCAAAAAAAAATAGATTCATAGATTTAATATTTTTTTATAATTGATTCATATCTTTTTATTATAATAGATTCATAGATTTATTTGTAAAAAAAAAAACAGATTCATACATTTAATAAAAGATTAAAAAAAGACACGCAGATGCCACGTCAGATTAAATTATTTAAAAATATTTCACTTATGAATTTGTAGACGAGAAGCAACGTGAGAATGATAAGTGTACTTTTTACTTTGAGGAAGACAAATATCTATAGTACAGATTTCCCAATATTAAGGGGGTGTATTGGATTAAGATTTCATAGGATTTTAAAAGACATTTTTATGATAAAAAAATCTTGTGGTATTCAATTAAAGACAATTAAGATGGGACAACAAAATCTGTTGGTATTCAATTGAGATTTCTTTCTACTTTTAAAATGTCTATTCATATTCAAAAGTCTTCAGATTTTGATGGATTGCAATGGTTTTTGATAGACTTTTTAGTTAAAAATATACATACTATGATCTTTCAACAATCCCACTAAAAACCTCAAAACTTTTTGAAACTCACCAAGTTTTTTTTTATCATGGTTAGTAAGCTTTTCCTCTCTTTGCCAATCGGACATGCTTTGAAAAATTCCTCTTATCATCTTTGCCAAAAGAGAACGATAATCATTTGCAGAATTCTCTAATAATCTAACCAACCATGAAATTTACCTATCATGCTTCGGCGGTTGTTTTTTTTTTTTGTTTGTTATGTGTTTGTTCAAAATTCAAATATGAAATTGAATCGCATTCATATTCATATGAAGTGAGTCTCTAACATCACTAGTAGCATCAACTATTGAAAAAAATAAATCACTAGTAAAAAACAATAACATGGAGATTTTCTATTGTAAGAGTTTTTTTTAAAATATTTGAATTCCAAAAAAATATAATTTCTTTTATTAAAATTTATTGATTTTTTTAAAATTTTTTTAATATACAAAATTTTTATAATATATAAATTATTATTTCTCTCAAAATTCATTCAAATTATTTAAAATTGTCAAAATTTCAATCCAATTCACCCCCTAAACCTACTATTCTCTCCTTTCCCACAAAACACAATCATCATCATCATCATCATCGGTAGTCACATTAGGGATTTAGGGTTAGGGTTTATCCTTTTCTAAATTCCAATTCCAATTCCAATGCAAACGATCATGGATCCCACCAAAAAGCGCAAGCTTGACGAGAACGGTTTCGGTGGAGAAGCTGATCACCTAAAGCTCTCCCCATCTGAAGCCCGCAAGGTCATCGAGCGATTCACCCCTGACCAGCTAATCGACATCCTCCGAGACGCCGTCGTCCGCCATCCAGATGTTCTCTCCGCCGCTCGTGCAGTTGCAGACACTGACATCTCCCAACGCAAGCTATTCATCCGCGGCCTTGGCTGGGACACCACTACTGAAGGTCTCCGCTCACTCTTTTCAACCTACGGTGAACTCGAGGAAGCTATCGTGATCCTCGACAAGGTCACCGGGAAGTCAAAGGGTTACGGCTTTGTCACCTTCCGCCACGTGGACGGAGCCCTACTCGCACTCCGTGAGCCTAGCAAACGCATCGATGGACGCGTAACTGTCACGCAGCTGGCCGTAGCAGGGAATTCAGGCTCCAACACCAATGCAGCTGACATTGCGCTCCGTAAAATATATGTGTCCAACGTGCCGCCAGATCTCGCAGGAGATAAGCTTCTAGCCCATTTCTCAATTTATGGAGAGATTGAGGAGGGCCCTTTGGGCTTTGATAAACAGACAGGAAGGTCGAAAGGGTTTGCTCTTTTTGTCTATAAGACTCCGGAGGGGGCACAGGCTGCACTATTGGAGCCCGTCAAGAATGTAGAGGGGCGGCAGTTAAATTGCAAGCTGGCAATAACAGATGGGGGGAAACAGCAAGGGATGCGTGGTGGGCCGGACGGGGTTCAAGGTCGTGGGAATGCTCATGGAAACGGCATGGGGATGACTTCTGCACCTGGGCCTGGGGCGGGTCAATACGGTGGTTCTGTTGGTATTGGTTCCTATGGAGGGTTTTCTGGTGGACACCAGGGTCAGCCTCCAATGGGTAACCATCCTCTGAATTCGTCTGTTGGTGTTGGTTTGTCTTCTGTGGGGAATCAGGCTCCGTCTTCAATGGGTGGTACCGATGGATATGGTGGTGGTCATTATGGGGGTTATGGTGGGCCTGCTGCAACAGGTTTTGGCGGTAGTGGTGGTGGCGGTGCTTATGGCGGAGGAGTTAGTGGTGGTGGCGGTGGTTATGGTGGAGGAGGTAGTGGTGTGACTGGTGCGGGTACTGGTGGTGGACTTGGCTCTGCTGGAGGTAGTGTTGGACTTGCTTCCCTGTATAGATTACCAAGTTCAGGTGGAATGCAAGCTGGTGGGTATCCTGACAGTGGACACTACAGTTCATCGGGTTATCACAATCAGCATCCTCCTCCTGCTGTAGCATCGCCGGTACCAAGGGTTCAACCTGGTTCCATGTATCCAAATGTGCCCCCTTACTACTAAGGTAATTATGATTTTTTTAGTTTTAAACATTTTCTTTAGGTCAGCTATTTTAAGTTATATGTTTTCTTTTTCTTAGTATTTATGGTTTTGTTATTGGTGTTTTTCTTTGATTACCGTGTAATATTGTTTGGTATATTATTACTTGCATTGTATTTATTTAGTAATAGTAGATTTTTTTGGTCAAGTAACCTAGTGGCTAGAAATTTCACCTTAAAGTGAATAAGTGGAGTGTCCGGGGTTTGAACCCCGGCTCCTGCACATATAGTGCGATATCCCTACCAACTGAGCTAAGCTCACGGAGACTAGTAATAGTATTTCTATTCATGAATAATCAACGGTGAGGTCTGCAGTTTAAATAGTGTTATAAGTTTGCATCACATGCCTTGTCTATGTTTTGGAAACTTTTTCTTTTGTCATAGTTTGTGTTTTCTGTTTGCTGTCTTGACATGTTAATTGTTGAAGCTGTATGATTAAATATGTCGTTTGTGATGTCTTTTTTTCTCTTTCGACTAATGTCTTTACTTAATTGTTACCTTTTGACCTCTTTACTTATCACCCTATTAAGTAATTACATTAATTTAATCGAACATACCTGTTTGCTTTGTGGTGTTTATGGAGATTGTAGCTGCTCTATGGCTTTATATACCTCATTGATGAATGGTGTGATTCTCTGATGCAAAATTAGCAATATAAGTCTTCAATTGAATTTATTAATAGTGAATTTGTGATGGGTTGTAAATTTCATAGTTTCAGTTTGGAATGAACTGAGTCACTGATTTTTATAATGACTTAGTTTAAATTTAAGGCAAATGCTAACGAGTGCCCCTGGGGCACTCTTTAAGACCTTAAATAGTAAGTTTTTTATAGAACTTTTATGGGAATGCGTAAAGTCAACGCATTGAAAATTGTAGTGTTTGATTTTTTGAATAAAAAGTTTCTTTAATTTAATTGACCGCAACCTGTTTTTTACTTTCTTTGTTAACTCAGTCATTGTGTATTGCATACAAACTCAGTCGTTTATAATCGCACGAGGAAACTCTCATTCTATAAAAAATTGCATGTCGTGAAATCTAAAGTTTTGGTATTATTTGTTGAAACATTGTGTTTATTTCTTGTTGAAACTTTTATCTGGTGCTTATCCAACATTTAACATGTTCTGCTCTGCGACGGTTTAATCACCTTGATAGTTAATTAAGGGAGCTGTCTGTGTGATTTTAATTGTTATCTTCTGATTACATGGTATTGTCCCCCCCCCCCCCCCCCCCCCCCCCGGCTTGTATATAGTTTCATGTATGTGATATGTGGGTTGTTTGTTTTTCGACTTTTCCGTTATAATTCCGCCTTGTTCATGTTTCTTACTCCTTGCTTGAAATTGCCTTAAAAATTGAAATTTGGGTTGTGTTTTGACTTTTGACATGGTCGTGCGACTCGTGCCACCTATGAATGGATGATCAGTGAATTTTTTTTATCATTGAGTATGCACTTTTACAATATATATTTTTTGAAAGATGGTTGTGAAATGATGAATTGAGTTGAATGGGTGTTTGATTCAGGTGGATCATCGCTTGTTGGGCGCAGATCTTTGTTTGCTTCTGGTGCTTGCGTTATTGCAGACTATGTGCTCTGGTGTAGTGATTGTGTTTGCCCTTTTACAGCCTGTTGATTTTATATGCTTCTTGTTTAAGCTTGTTCCATGTGTTGTTAGTTAAATGCTATTGAGATAGACTAGTTTTGTACTTTTAGCCAGATCACTTTAGCTGTTACAATCTCTGTTTAAATTATATGGCTATGGATGATGTTCATTTTTATTATGAGTCTGTACTCGGTTTCATTTTCCTTGGGTTATCAATAATTTCTTCCTGGGTTATCAATACTTATACCCTCCTTATTTGATCATTTACCTAATTTTTTTTTTTGTATATAAGATGGATTATATTTGTGCCAACAATTTTTAATTCCAAGACAACTTTACCCATCTAATAAGAACCAATTTCTTTTGTTTTTCCCTTTACTAAGGATCTCCCATCATGTCATTGCACCTTTGTTTAATTTTTATCGACTTGTGCTGTATGAATTTATTGTTAACTATTTGTTTGGGGTGGAAGTATGATTTCCTAGTCACTTGCATAGATTGTTGGTGATATTGTCAATGGGATTTAGTTTTTTTGCTGGTTTGTGGTGTGGTGAACGCCTTTTACATCAATTAGTATTTTGGTTTGAGATTGTTCATTGCTAACTTTTGAAGACTGACTGATTGAGTAACATTATGCGTATTGCTTAATTGCCCGCGCTTAATTTATGCGTGTAAGAAGCTTGCCGGTCGATGAATGTCTTGCTTCCTTCTGTTTTATATCTCACTCATCTCTACTTTCTTTCACGTCTATTTTTGTTTTTAATATTTTTGGTTTTGAAATTAGTGCTTACTTGAAACTATGGAATGATAATAGTCAAAATTTTCTAGTAGGAGTCTGATCATCGGACTGTGTTTGGATTATCTCAACATCTATAGAATAACTCCTTGCTTAGTCATGTAGAGTTTGTTAGATGCTGAACTTGCTTGCATACTGGGATATTTCAATCTTTTGGGTTATATTATGTTCATACTGATCTGATTATGCAGGTTGTGATTCTGTAGATTGTTGATATTTAAAATTATGTTCTATACAATTTCTTTGGATCAGTTTTCGTTATAGGTCAAATTTGAATCTCATAATATATTTGTTTTTTCCTAAAAATTATTCTGGCCACGATCCTTACAAATTCATATTCTGAAAGCTATGTTATAATTTGCACACTATGGTATAACAGGCTTTATTCAATTACACAAATAATAGGCAATACTTAATCTAGCTAAGTGTCTTATTGGCTGTAGTTTTGTTATAATGCCCGTTTACTCCATGTTGGTTATGTCTAAATATTTTGCGAAAGGTTCAAGTTCAACCATTAGTTGAAGGTTGCCAGCCGCAGGACTGAGTAGTTGAACTAAAGCAGTATATATTAGTTTTCTGTCTTCCGATTTGCATGATCATTATCAATCTAGTAGTGTCCCCAGGAAGATGTTTGCTGTCGCTGAATTGAGCATCTGTCGTCTGATGGCATGGTGGGTAAATCCATTTCCAAAAGTTCTTGACTCACTGCTCATTGATTCGAAATATTCACCAGCCCTTCCAGCATGCCTTGTGATGCTTGTATGTGTCAGGTTGTTCATAGTATAGTCCGTTAACTTTATTTTGGTCAAGAATTGATAACGTTTTAAGAATGAAAAGGGATGCTTCATGATTGACTTGTAACGTTTTTCGAATGAAAAGGGATGCTTCATGATTGACTTGTAACGTTTTAAGAATGAAAAGGGATGCTTCATGATTGACTTGTATTAGTCACTGCCAATTTATTAGAGACAGGCAGGTACCTTAACTAATGATACCGTATCTTAACTTTTTTATTATTGGAGTTCCATAATGTGACACAGAAGGTATCAAAACTGATGATACCGGTACCTTAAATAACGTACCGTATCATCAATTTAATGTTATTATTATTTTTATTTTTGGTATATAAATCCAATTTAATAGCTTCCATATATGTCAAATAATTATTGTTTGTCATTAATGTATGATACTCAACAAGTAGTATTACCATTGGAGTAAAATATATATGAATTGCATAAATATTACATGATATTGTAGGGACCACTTGTTAGTAATGTATGATACCCAAAGTGATATCACCATTGGAGATGCTCTAGGCACAGTTCCTTATTTACTTATTACAGTTTTTTTATTTATTTATGGAAAATGCTAAACAATGCCCTGAGGCAATGATTAAGCATATTAAAATATAATTTTTGTCTCAAAATGTGCATTCTCAAAAGTATAAAAAGTTGTTTTTCAACTAGAACTTCGACCTATGCGGTGCATGCGTCTAATTAGCCGTAATATGTAACAATAAAAAATAAAATATAAAAATTCTAAGAGCATCTTGAATAAGAGTATCATAGAGAGTTTCATAGACTAATGACCGTACCTTAGTTTTTTTATCATTGGAGTTCCATGACGTGGCATAAAGGATATAATAGGGACCCTTGATTAATGTATGATACCAAAATTAGTATCATCGTTGGAGTAAAATATGTATGAGTTGCTAAATATTACACGGCATTGTAGGACCATTTGTTAGTAATGTATGATACTCAAAGTGGTATCACCATTGGAGATGATCTAATATTAAAAGCTATATGAAAAAAGTCGAGCAACATTAAACATTAGTTCAACAATAAATTTGGATAAATGTACATCCAACAAAAGTTATGGTATATTACGAAATACTTCCTTATAGGCTACATTGGAAGTTTTATTTGTATCTTCACCAATCATGTAACAAAATTTGACTAAACTTAAGTGGACAACCATAAATAAATAGAAATTGTGATAAATTATGCCGTTCAGATTTATTGAAAAACAGGGTTAACGTATTAGGATTTCTAACTTTTATCACGATTGATAAACATGCTCTAGTAGTTGAAAGACTTTATTGTAAATAAGGGATGCAAATTTGATTCCCATTGTAGACAAATTTATATTTTTTTTAATATAAAGTGGCAATAAAAAAAGATGGAAAATGAGAGGAAAAATAATTAAGTTTAGAGTTAGCGTATCTTAGCAAGCTTATAATATAAAAGATAAAAGATTAGGTTTATAGTTAGCATGTGTTACCAAGCTTATAATATAAGAGATAACAGACGATGTTGTTCAAATTTATTGAAAATCAGAGTTAACATATTAGAATTCCTAACTTTTATCACGATTGAAGCACATGCTTTAGTGGTTGAAAGACTTTGTTATAAGGATGCAGGTTCGATTACCATTGTAGACAATTTTTTTTTAGATATAAAGCTACAATAAAAAGAGAGGGAAAATAAGAGGAAAAAAAAATTAAGTTTAAGGTTAGCTTATGTTAGCAAGGTTACTTTTATCACGATTGAACCACATGCTATATTGGTTAAAAAACTTTATTGTAAGCAAAAGATGTAGGTTTGATTCCTATTGTAGACAAATTTGTATTTTTTTAATATAAAGCTACAATAAAAAGAAAGGGAAAATAAGAGGGAAGAGAATTATGTTTAGGGTTAGCTTATGTTAGCAAGCTTATAATATAAGAGATAAGAGATAAGAGATGATGCCGTTCAAATTTATTGAAAAACGAGGTTAACATATTAGGATTCCTAACTTTTATCATGATTGAAACACATGCTCTAGTTGTTGAAAGAATTTATTGTAAGCAAAAGATGCAGGTTCGATTCCCATTGTAGACAAATTTTTTATTTTAATAAGAGAGGGAAAATGAGAGGGGAAAAGAATTATGTTTAGGGTTAGCTCATGTTAGCAAGCTTATAATATAAGAGATTAATTCTGCAAGAAATTTAATTGATTCATAACGTTAGACAGATTTAACACTTTGTGCACATAATTTTAATCACAATTGGTCTACATGTCATAGTGGTTGAAATGTTGTATTGTAATAAAAGGATGCTGGTTCGAATCTTAGTTAATACAAAATTATTATTTTTTTTAATAAAAAGCTGGAATATAAAAATGGAGGAAAAAAAATTAGGTTTAGGGTTTGCTTGCGTATACGAGCTTATATTATTACTAGAACATCGACCCGTGCGGTGCACATGTCTGATTAGCTGTAAGATATATAATGATTAAATAAGATATGATAACCAAAAATTCTTCACATTTAATGTGTGAGACTCTAGCCACTAGGCTACTTAACCAAAAAAAAAATTGATATGATAATTCCAATAATGTAAGGTATATGAAAAAAGTTGAGTAACATTAAACGACAGTTCAACAGTAATTTTGGATAAATATTCATACAAAGAAAATTATGTTATATTACAGAAGACTTCCTTATAGATCACATTCGAAGTCTTAGTCGTATCTTCACCGTCGTCATCGATGATCAATATTTTTAATCCTTTTCTAGAAGTAACTCTTGAAATTGCAACATACAACTGACCATGTGAAAACACTGGCGACGGAAGATATATCGCAACATGCTTTAAAGATTGTCCCTGACTGTTATTAATAGTCATCGCAAAAGAAATCGTTATAGGAAATTGCCTCCGTTGAAATTTAAAAGAAATTCTCACGTCGGATGGTGTCAGAGAAAATTTAGGTATGAAAACCTGATTACCAATATTACTTCCTGAAATAATTTTTCCTTCCAGAGAACGTTTTCCCAATCTCATGATAATAAGTCTTGTTCCATTGCATGATCCTAATTTTTGATTCAAATTCCTTAATAGCATAGCTGGAACTCCAACTTTAAGTCTCAACTTGTGATTTGTAAGTCCCGACGTAGAAATCGTGTTAAAAAATTCGGGAGTATGAACATCATCCACTGTTTGACCGTCTACATTTTGTGTGAGTGGAGTATCATAACTCAAATATGTTTTTTCTTTACCAGGAATTAAATCTAACATATAATCATTTATTGTGTCGACTATTGAATTTTTAGGAGCTAGTATAGCTCTATTTTGGAAATATGTTATATCGTTCATGTTTTTTAAAAGTTGGGATAAGCGCTTTCAACGATAGAAGCAAGAGGTTCACCTGAATTTGGAATCAATAAATCTGATGGAATGTCAAGTTCTAAATCATCGTCGTTGTCATCTCCAATTTCTCCATCGCCAACACCCAAAACTCATTCAGAAAACAATCTTCTTTGTTCAACGTCTGCACTCGAAGCACCACCGAGAAGCCTTGTGTTTTTACTCAATGTTAAAACTTCACAAAAATTCCAAAGAACCGAAGAATTAATAGTAGCATGAACA
The DNA here is from genome assembly GCF_020283565.1 of Trifolium pratense. NCBI lineage: Eukaryota > Viridiplantae > Streptophyta > Magnoliopsida > Fabales > Fabaceae > Trifolium > Trifolium pratense. The sequence goes on from NC_060065.1 coordinate 25,319,947, forward strand.
ACTGCTGGCCTTGTACCTTTGGGTATTACTAGTAGAATTAGTCTAAAATCTCCGCCAAAAACTACAACTTTTCCACCGAAGGGAATGTGTTTATTTTTTTCATCAACAGACTTGAGAATATCTTTTAAAGTTCGATCAACAGCTTCGAAACAGTGTTTGTGCATCATTGGTGCTTCATCCCATATAACGAGCTTTGCTTTTTGTATTAATAGCGCCAAAGGGCTTTTAGGAACTATGGTACATGTTGAAAACTCGTCAATATTTAGAGGAATACAAAACCTTGAATGTGTTGTTCTACCGCCAGGTATAAGCAATGCAGCGATCCCACTTGAGGCAACTGTTAAAACTATCTCACCTTTTGAGCGTAATGCGGCTGACATGGCCCTCCAGATAAATGTCTTCCTTGTACCGCCATAACCATAAAGAAAAAACACACCAGGTTTGTTTTCGTTAATTCTTGTCATGATTATGTCATATACTTTATGTTGCTCTGAAGTCATAGTTGACATCAATCTAACATGTTCCTCGGCTAATGATTGTCTATTATAATTCAATTCGTCGTGTATTAAACTATTTTGTATATCATGAACTAATGATGTGTCTGCTCTAGGCATTGGAGGATAATCTTTTAAACTCTTCCCACAACTACGTAACATCATTTCAATATCTGCTAGTACATATTGTATCAATTGATCATCGGTTAATATTAAATCTGCAGTGTTAAAATCAAAATAATGAATGTGATCAGTGACATGACTATGGTTGTGCATGATTATTTTGCAAAAAAAATTGATTTAGCAGAATTGAGTTTGATAGATTGAATTTTGGTTAAAAGTGAGTTAAACAGAATTGATTTATGTTTGGATACATTAACGTAAAAATAAAGGGTATTTATAAAAAATATCAATTCTTTTTCTATTTTTTTTTGACAAAATTCTTTTTCCAATTTTAAAAAACTACAATTTAATAAACTGCATAATAAATAATTTAAAAAGTGATATAAGCAAGGTTACATGAGACATTGAAATGTGAAAGATGTGTTTTTTTTAATAGATTTCAATATTGTTGAAGGTGTTATAGTATGCGAATATATATATATATATATATATATATATATATATATATATATATATATATATATATATATATATATAACTTTCCAAATCACACGTGATAATAATTTTCCAAATCTCACATGATAATTATTCTCTAAATTTATGATCCGGTAGAAAAAAAATTATTGATCAAGAAAGACATAAAAATATTTCGTGATGAATAATATAGTCAACAATAATTTTGATATGATATACTTTTAAAATTGGGTGAATTCTTCGGTACACATATTATGTGGATGTGTACCGGTACATCGCTGAGGTGGTTAACAAGTGGCAAATATTTAATGCAGATTTTGTTTCTTTATTAAGCTTTCTATATTAAATCTTATTTTTTAATATTTGCAAATGCATCCTTCACATAAATGTAATCACTAATTATGTCCGACAATAAATCAAAGCATGGATCAAATCTTTCGATCTAGATTTTCATTTTTTTTAACAAGATTCAAATATTTTAATATTATTTAATTTCCCTTTAAAAAAATATTATTTAATATCCTATAAAATAATATGATTTTAGTATTTTTAACAACATTTGATATTTTTTCTTTAAAAAACACGTATGATTTTAATAACTTTTTTTTATTATTATTTCCTTTCAATTTTTTTAATATTAGTAGTGTATAAAGTTTAATATTTATTTACCGTTTAACAATTAATACATATAATTATTAAATACAATTATTTTCTTGTAAAAAAACTTATAATTTTTAATATGTTTAAATATTTTATTGGAAGTCTGTTAATTTTTAGTGATTGGTAATATTTGATAGGGTTAAATAAGTTTTTTGCCTCTGCAAAATTACTAAATTTAATTTTTCGCATGCAATTTTAGTCATGTTGTTAAGTTGATGTGTATTTATGATGATTTTGTAAATATGTATAGAGCGTTATAAAAAGTTTGTCAAAAAATAAGGATCTCAAAATTTGATTTTTAGGTCAGAACATTCGTTACTATTATCTTGATATTTTGATCTAGAAAATTCATATTTTATTCATCTCATTTTGGAAAATACTAAAGTTTTGTAAATATTGTTTTAGACATGCTTGATTGTCGAAATTTAAATTCATAAGTTATTGTTAGTTCAATTAGGTGATATTGAACGACTTGATTGAGAAAATTTGAATTCATTAATGAAAGTAAGTATAATTAGCTAGGTTTACATATGAACTATGTTTCAAGTTGAAGTGTTTGATCTATAAATTTTTATTTCTTGAGTCACATTCGACATTATTAGTTGAGACTTAACAATCATTTCATATAAACTAGGTTTCTTAAGTCATAGTTAATCTAACTAGTTGAGGTTTAACTATTTGTTGATTGTCAAAATTTGAATTCTTAAGTGTTTCTCATTCCAATTTGGTCAAGTTGAATAGTCAGATTGAGAATACATGATCTCCTTAGTCCCTTTCAATCTAGCTAGGTGGATGTGACTTAGCAATCCTTTCATAATAGCTAGGTTTCTTGAGCATTAGTTACTAGTCTAACAATATGATATTGAACCGTTAGATTGTTGAAATTCAACTTCTTAAGTATTTATTATTCTAATCAGGTCAAGTTGAACAAACTGAATGAGATGGATTGATTCCCATGGTCAAAATTGAGAAAATTAGTTGAGACTTATTTCATATGAACTAGGTTTCTTGAGCCATAGCTAATCTAATTAGTTGAGAGTTATGATTTTTGAAATTAGTAGGTTAATAGGGTTAAATATGATTTAATAAGAATAAAATTTATGCGCAGTTGAATTGACTTAGTTTTAAGCTTAGACAAATAAATAAGCTCTTATGTATTATTCATAAGCTTGTCAAAAGAATTTATGAAAACAATAGCTTATGAAAATACAATTTTCGCTAGGTAGAAGTTATAAATTAATATTTTTTTGGAGCAACTAATAAACTAATATAAAAGTTTATTATTTGTATAAAATGTTTTTTATAAGCTAAAAAATAAAAAGCAAAATAAAATTTGGTCCATGGTGAATTTTTTAAGTATTGTTAGTTCAGTTAGTTGAGATTTAACAATTATTTATTTGCATAAGTCGTTTTTTATAAGCTTAAAAATAAGTTAATACAAACAAACCTATTTTTTTGTAAAAGCTACTACTTTTTTTTTGTTTACAATTGAGCTGAAAAGCGAACTATGACCTCAAATGTACAACCCAAACTCCTCACCACTAGACCAAACGATCATAATTTTGTAGACAATTTTTTTTTTCCAAAAAAATAGTAAAATAAAATTTGGCTCGTGATGGATTAGAATTAGAACTCAGACTATACGTTAACAACACATACAACTTACCAACAAGACAAATAATCATCTTGTTAATTGAACCTATTTGTTATTATGGGCCCGATTGAATTTAGCTTATTTTTTAGTTTATGAAAATAACTTATTCAAATAAATAAAATTTATGTTATTTTGATAAGTTTTCACCAACAAGAATTGTATCTTTATAAGCTGATTTCTCATAAACTACCTTGAAAAACTTATATAATATTGCATAAAATCTTATTTGTTTGTATTGTTAGATTGATTAGGGTTGTTCTACCTTGTTTGTTTGATCACGTTGTATTCCCGTTTAGGTTTAATATCCTCCGGTCTCTGTATTTTTTATTTTTACTTAATATATTTTTCCTTTTGTCTAAAAAATCATTTGACCTAAAAATCAAATATTGTGCTCTTTATTTTTGGACAAACTTTTTATAATACTCTATACCTATTTGCAAAATTATCATAAAATACACGTCAACTTAACACCATGACTCTATCTGCATGCATAAACAGTTTGAAGAGATGAAAACACAATTTTTTTATGTATACGAAAAATTTAATTTAGTTGTATTTAACCCACTTTAATAACTCGATATCGCCATTATATTTCTTCAATCCAACCGTTGAATTCAAAGATCTTATTGAGTAGATCAACTCCACAAATTTTTATAAAAATTCAAAATATGTAGTTATGTATTCAGACCATTGAAATTCAACGGTTTTTTTTAAAAGTTTATCGTACGCGCAATTGAAGTTGTCAAAAAAAGTATCAAACGATTTTGAATTTTAAAAAAATTTTGTGGAGTTGATCTACTCAATGAGATATTTGAATTCAACTGTTGGATTGAATAAATATAAAGCCGATATCGAGTTATTAGATAAATCAATGGAGACTTACTCCTGGAGTCAATATATATATACACACACTAAGAATTATAAGTTTTTTTTTACATAAAATAATATATAATTATATCTATTAATGGTTCAAAGGTAAATAAATATTAAACATTACAAACTAATGATATTAAAAAAATGGAAATATAAATAATATTGAAATATTAAAATCTTCGTTGGATGCAAAAATAATATAAATTTATCCGATGTTTTTTTTAAAGAAAATACCAGATGTTGTTAAATAATAAAAAATCATATATTTTACAGGATATATAATAATATTATAATATTTGAATCTTGTAAAAAGAAAATATTTGCTTAATTTTTTTTTGAAAATTTAAGTTGAAAGATTTGATGCATACTTTGATTTATTGTGGGACATGATTAGTGATTACATTTATGTAAAGGATACATTTGCAAATATTAAAAAGTAGGATTTAATATAGAAAACTTAATAAAGAAACAAAATCTGCATTAAATATTTGCCACTTGTTAACCACCTCAGCCGTGTACCGGCACACATCCACATAATATGTGTACCGAAGTGTTCACCTTAAAATTGATGGTGCTTATCAATTATTGCACATAATTTTAATCACAATTGGTATACTTGTCATAGTGGTTGGAAATATTGCCTTGCATTGAAGGGTTGCGGGTTTTAATCATAGTCAACACAAAATTGTATTATTTTTTAATAAAAATTGCAAGATAAAATGGAGTGAAAACAAATTAGGGTTTAGGGTTTGCTTGTGTATACAAACTTATAATATAAAAGATATTAATTTGATTTTTTCTTTCCTTTTTTGTATGTTTAACGAGTGTCTTGGGTACTGTTTAACATGATTTTTTTTTTTTTATTACAAAGAGGGGTTCCGTCCAAACAAAAATGTAACTACACCAGAATTACTTATCAGAGTGAGTAGTGGTTTTTGATCAAACAATAAATCAGCTAATTAATTTAGCTTATGCTTATTTCATGTACCGCGTACTATCTTGAATGTCGTGATTAATTTTAAACGCGTAATATCTTGAATGTTGTGATTAATTTTAAATTTAGTTTTCATTGTATGTTTTCCAAATCTATAATATTTAAAAAGTCAAACCTATTTACCTTTCTCTTTCTTCAGAATACTGACCTTTCAACAACTCTGCTCTCTCCTTCATTTGGCCATCAATGTCATTATTGCATTTACTCATTAAAAACATCAATTGTCCTAATAATTCAATATCATTCTCCTAAATTCAAATTCAAATCTGATGCATTAAAAGACATTTTATTCAAGGAAACTACAATTCAAGGGAATTCAAAGAATGCAATCACTCTTTTAGCAATATTATTATGAATTTTATTATATTGGTCAACTACAATTAAAGCATTTCTCCAATCTTCTCTCATACCATCAATATGTAACAGTTAGTCAACTAAAAAAAATGAAATTGTTTGTCAAAAAAAAATTAATTTGTTTATAAATATTTTATTAAATTGTTTGAATCTTCTTTCTTATTAATTCTATCTATATTGATTTTTTGTATGTTAATTTTTTGTTTTTTCTCTCTTTCTTTTGAGTTTGTTTGTTTATTTGATCTTTTATTAGAATTTTCAAAGTTTCAAGTTAAAATCGATCAACGACCGACATGACAACGGAATGTGTAACCAAAAAATATGCAAAGGAAGATCTATCATAGGGTAATTTTTTTTTCCGGCTTTTCACCACCAGTTGAATCTGGTTCGGGGGTCAGTTCTGGCATCAAGTGGTTCCACCCCCCTCCCGATCGCAGTTGTGGGGGATCGAACCGCGGTCCTCCCTACCAAGTTCAGCACCAATCACCACTGAACCAACTAACGATTGGTTATCATAGGGTAATTGATAATGATAATAGTTTAGTGTGAATTAAATTATTATATGCATTAATCATTAAGATTCAATATATTTTCATTTTTGTTTCAGCTACACGATCCTGAGTTACTCTATTTTTTTCTTCACCTCTTTTGTGTGAATGTATATGAGCATTTTCTTCTGCCTATATTTCATGGCTTATTTGTACTAATTTTTATACATGTTTTTATGACAATCGAATACTATATGGACCTTTTTTTTTACGATGAATACTATATGGACTTATTTATGAATATTATCAAAAATACTAAAATTGTTTTTATTGTATATTGCAGATACAGGATCCGGGAAAAAGATGAGATGTTATACCATATATATCAAAATTGATATGAGGCTGGAAAATATTTTTATTTTGTTTTGATACTTCTACGTATTAATTTGATTATATCACTTAAAAGAGTTAGATCCGTTGACACCAGGTATCAAACTTAAGTTTGACAGTAAATCTTGTCCATCTATTCATGTTCAATCCACGGTTCTCATTTGCTCACCTTAACTTCACACGTGACATCTCTTTTGACTTTTACTCTATCAATGGATCTTCCTATTATTAGCTTCGACTGTCATGCGGGCTTTAGAAACCTCTAAATTGACATGCATCTCTACTTCCAATTTATTTTAACTAGGGGTAAACCCGTGCGTTGCACGGGTTCGATTAAAATATATAACTAAAATAATTTTATAAATGAAAAATAATAATTGTGATAAGTTTAATCACACATAATTAAAACATAATTAATTTAAAATATGATCATGTTTAATATTAGTATATGTATATAAAAAAAAAGTTGTTTAGAAATATTAGATTTTATTTATTTATATCATAGTTTTGTTTATATTTTAATGTAATAGATCTCTTATAATATTTTATAAATTTGAAGGGATACATCATATTTTATTTTAATTGTGTGCTCCTATAAGATCTTAGGTTTTCTTTATATGAATGACAACTTTACAGTCATATGTCACTTTGCTTTTTATTTTTTTATGTCTCCGTTATTGTATTTTCAATAACAGTTGGAGGCATGCGTACATACATACTTTTTTTTATCACGTGATCTCGTTTTTTGAAAATTACGTATCAAATAACGTAACCGGCCGTTTACTCCCTTATATGCAATTTAAGGCACCAAATAGCTTTTCTACTTACTTCTCCTTCGGTCTTTTGAAGTTTCTCCTCACATATTCATTTGGTGAAATTTTATCCCGACTTTATTAGTCCCAATTTTTTTAGTATATTGTTTAGTTTACATTTTTTTTCTTAGTCTTTTTTTGTTTTGGTTTGTTTTTTCTTTTTTATGGTAAAGTTTGTGACCCTACAAATTTATTTTTAGTTTTTGTGTCTCTTATTTAATAATATTTGCTTGAATATTTAGTGTATTTTTGTTATAATATATATAAGGCTAAATTGCATTTTCGGCCCCCCACATTTTATAATTGTGCGATTTTGGCCCCCCAAGTTTCAAATGAGCGATTTTGGCCCCCCACGTTTGCCCCCATTTGCATTTCTTGGTCCCCCTGACTATTTTGACGAAAAACCTGCTGACATCGAATACTTTTAACACGTGTCTTAATTGTATTGGCCAACCAAAATTTATTATTTTTTTTTAAAAAAAAAAATTTAAGGAAAGGTCACGTGACTCTTTTTTTGTTGGGGTTAATTATTTATTTTTTAAAAAAAATTTGTAAAAATCAACAATAAAAAGCCTTAATTTTAGCAATCAGATGTTAGAGTTTTCAAACCAAAATTGCGATTTAAGACTACCAACAGAGGCACTAACATATGATTGTTAAATTAAGACTTTTAATTGTTGTTTTTTACAATTTGTAAAAAAAAAAAAAATTAATCCCAACATAAAAAGAGTCACGTGACCTTTCCTTAAATTTTCTTATAATTTTGGTTGGCCAATACAATTAAGACACGTGTCAAAAATATTCCATGTCAGCAGGTTTTTGGTCAAAATAGTCAAGGGGGACCAAGAAATGCAAAAGGGGGCAAACGTGGGGGGCCAAAATCGTTCATTTGAAACTTGGGGGGCCAAAATCGCACAATTATGAAACGTGGGGGGCCAAAACTGCAATTTAGCCTATATATAAACCTTAAATACTTTTTGTTGCCAATATATAAGTTTGGATGATGATTTCATATATTTGAATTTAGGTTCAGTTATTTGGCTCAGGTAAAGAAAGTTTATTTTGCATGTCTCCCGAGAGGTCACTTGGTTGAGGAGTTAATCTTCAACCTAGAGGAACTTGGTTCGAGACCCGACACCCGAAAAAGAAAGTTTATTTTAGAAGAATTTAACATCTCATCTTATTATTTGCTTAAAAATGTTATATTATTCTTATAAATATCTCTCTATATTTATTTTGGGCCGTAAATACTCTTAAATCATATTCTCAAAGTCCTACATATATGTTTCAATCATATTTTTCGTTTATTATAAGCAATTGTTAAATAATTATGACTATCTATTTTAACAAAATTAAAAATAGATGATAGTTTTTGTAACTTGAAAGTTGTCCTAAGTTAATATTATTAGTGGTGTGAAATTATAATATTTTTATTATATGCAAAATTTTAAAATTCTAAATTATTATTATTTTGTTGTAGGTATAATTTTTTTTCAAGTAAATGCATGCATGATAGAATTGTAATTTACAATTAAATACGTAAACTGATTGTATATGACATGCAATTAAAACTCAATATGAAAATGAAAGGTCCCATGAATAAAAACTAAACCTTTCAATATTCATTACTTTTAATCATCATTAATTAAATAGAATAAGAAAGGGGAGAAGTTACAAATGAGTATTAGGATTTTTTTTTAGAAGTGTCACATTGTCATAAGTAATGCAAGCTAAATATCATGTCAAAGTCATTATCATTATCACAATTCACACAATGCTTACATAATTTAGTCTGAATATATAAGTTTAAAGTATCCCTGAAATTAGAAGATTTGAACTTCACCACAATGCTTGCATAATTTATCTAACCGTCTATGAATGTAGAGGAAAAACGTGAGTATAAACATATACTCACATTTAGTTATAAAGACTATGGACCCATGTTATAATAGTGGTTATAACATTCTTTTCTTTTTTTAAATGAACTAAAATTTAGAATTGAAAGTGAATTCCTTCAAAACATAGATGAAAATTATAAAAAAAAAATGAATCACTTGCACCAAACATATTGATGCTATAAATTAAAAATAGATGATAGTTTTTGTAACTTGAAAGTTGTCCTAAGTTAATATTATTAGTGGTGTGAAATTATAATATTTTTATTATATGCAAAATTTTAAAATTCTAAATTATTATTATTTTGTTGTAGGTATAATTTTTTTTCAAGTAAATGCATGCATGATAGAATTGTAATTTACAATTAAATACGTAAACTGATTGTATATGACATGCAATTAAAACTCAATATGAAAATGAAAGGTCCCATGAATAAAAACTAAACCTTTCAATATTCATTACTTTTAATCATCATTAATTAAATAGAATAAGAAAGGGGAGAAGTTACAAATGAGTATTAGGATTTTTTTTTAGAAGTGTCACATTGTCATAAGTAATGCAAGCTAAATATCATGTCAAAGTCATTATCATTATCACAATTCACACAATGCTTACATAATTTAGTCTGAATATATAAGTTTAAAGTATCCCTGAAATTAGAAGATTTGAACTTCACCACAATGCTTGCATAATTTATCTAACCGTCTATGAATGTAGAGGAAAAACGTGAGTATAAACATATACTCACATTTAGTTATAAAGACTATGGACCCATGTTATAATAGTGGTTATAACATTCTTTTCTTTTTTTAAATGAACTAAAATTTAGAATTGAAAGTGAATTCCTTCAAAACATAGATGAAAATTATAAAAAAAAAATGAATCACTTGCACCAAACATATTGATGCTATAAATTAAAAATAGATGATAGTTTTTGTAACTTGAAAGTTGTCCTAAGTTAATATTATTAGTGGTGTGAAATTATAATATTTTTATTATATGCAAAATTTTAAAATTCTAAATTATTATTATTTTGTTGTAGGTATAATTTTTTTTCAAGTAAATGCATGCATGATAGAATTGTAATTTACAATTAAATACGTAAACTGATTGTATATGACATGCAATTAAAACTCAATATGAAAATGAAAGGTCCCATGAATAAAAACTAAACCTTTCAATATTCATTACTTTTAATCATCATTAATTAAATAGAATAAGAAAGGGGAGAAGTTACAAATGAGTATTAGGATTTTTTTTTAGAAGTGTCACATTGTCATAAGTAATGCAAGCTAAATATCATGTCAAAGTCATTATCATTATCACAATTCACACAATGCTTACATAATTTAGTCTGAATATATAAGTTTAAAGTATCCCTGAAATTAGAAGATTTGAACTTCACCACAATGCTTGCATAATTTATCTAACCGTCTATGAATGTAGAGGAAAAACGTGAGTATAAACATATACTCACATTTAGTTATAAAGACTATGGACCCATGTTATAATAGTGGTTATAACATTCTTTTCTTTTTTTAAATGAACTAAAATTTAGAATTGAAAGTGAATTCCTTCAAAACATAGATGAAAATTATAAAAAAAAAATGAATCACTTGCACCAAACATATTGATGCTATAAATTAAAAATAGATGATAGTTTTTGTAACTTGAAAGTTGTCCTAAGTTAATATTATTAGTGGTGTGAAATTATAATATTTTTATTATATGCAAAATTTTAAAATTCTAAATTATTATTATTTTGTTGTAGGTATAATTTTTTTTCAAGTAAATGCATGCATGATAGAATTGTAATTTACAATTAAATACGTAAACTGATTGTATATGACATGCAATTAAAACTCAATATGAAAATGAAAGGTCCCATGAATAAAAACTAAACCTTTCAATATTCATTACTTTTAATCATCATTAATTAAATAGAATAAGAAAGGGGAGAAGTTACAAATGAGTATTAGGATTTTTTTTTAGAAGTGTCACATTGTCATAAGTAATGCAAGCTAAATATCATGTCAAAGTCATTATCATTATCACAATTCACACAATGCTTACATAATTTAGTCTGAATATATAAGTTTAAAGTATCCCTGAAATTAGAAGATTTGAACTTCACCACAATGCTTGCATAATTTATCTAACCGTCTATGAATGTAGAGGAAAAACGTGAGTATAAACATATACTCACATTTAGTTATAAAGACTATGGACCCATGTTATAATAGTGGTTATAACATTCTTTTCTTTTTTTAAATGAACTAAAATTTAGAATTGAAAGTGAATTCCTTCAAAACATAGATGAAAATTATAAAAAAAAAATGAATCACTTGCACCAAACATATTGATGCTATAAATTAAAAATAGATGATAGTTTTTGTAACTTGAAAGTTGTCCTAAGTTAATATTATTAGTGGTGTGAAATTATAATATTTTTATTATATGCAAAATTTTAAAATTCTAAATTATTATTATTTTGTTGTAGGTATAATTTTTTTTCAAGTAAATGCATGCATGATAGAATTGTAATTTACAATTAAATACGTAAACTGATTGTATATGACATGCAATTAAAACTCAATATGAAAATGAAAGGTCCCATGAATAAAAACTAAACCTTTCAATATTCATTACTTTTAATCATCATTAATTAAATAGAATAAGAAAGGGGAGAAGTTACAAATGAGTATTAGGATTTTTTTTTAGAAGTGTCACATTGTCATAAGTAATGCAAGCTAAATATCATGTCAAAGTCATTATCATTATCACAATTCACACAATGCTTACATAATTTAGTCTGAATATATAAGTTTAAAGTATCCCTGAAATTAGAAGATTTGAACTTCACCACAATGCTTGCATAATTTATCTAACCGTCTATGAATGTAGAGGAAAAACGTGAGTATAAACATATACTCACATTTAGTTATAAAGACTATGGACCCATGTTATAATAGTGGTTATAACATTCTTTTCTTTTTTTAAATGAACTAAAATTTAGAATTGAAAGTGAATTCCTTCAAAACATAGATGAAAATTATAAAAAAAAAATGAATCACTTGCACCAAACATATTGATGCTATAAATTAAAAATAGATGATAGTTTTTGTAACTTGAAAGTTGTCCTAAGTTAATATTATTAGTGGTGTGAAATTATAATATTTTTATTATATGCAAAATTTTAAAATTCTAAATTATTATTATTTTGTTGTAGGTATAATTTTTTTTCAAGTAAATGCATGCATGATAGAATTGTAATTTACAATTAAATACGTAAACTGATTGTATATGACATGCAATTAAAACTCAATATGAAAATGAAAGGTCCCATGAATAAAAACTAAACCTTTCAATATTCATTACTTTTAATCATCATTAATTAAATAGAATAAGAAAGGGGAGAAGTTACAAATGAGTATTAGGATTTTTTTTTAGAAGTGTCACATTGTCATAAGTAATGCAAGCTAAATATCATGTCAAAGTCATTATCATTATCACAATTCACACAATGCTTACATAATTTAGTCTGAATATATAAGTTTAAAGTATCCCTGAAATTAGAAGATTTGAACTTCACCACAATGCTTGCATAATTTATCTAACCGTCTATGAATGTAGAGGAAAAACGTGAGTATAAACATATACTCACATTTAGTTATAAAGACTATGGACCCATGTTATAATAGTGGTTATAACATTCTTTTCTTTTTTTAAATGAACTAAAATTTAGAATTGAAAGTGAATTCCTTCAAAACATAGATGAAAATTATAAAAAAAAAATGAATCACTTGCACCAAACATATTGATGCTATAAATTAAAAATAGATGATAGTTTTTGTAACTTGAAAGTTGTCCTAAGTTAATATTATTAGTGGTGTGAAATTATAATATTTTTATTATATGCAAAATTTTAAAATTCTAAATTATTATTATTTTGTTGTAGGTATAATTTTTTTTCAAGTAAATGCATGCATGATAGAATTGTAATTTACAATTAAATACGTAAACTGATTGTATATGACATGCAATTAAAACTCAATATGAAAATGAAAGGTCCCATGAATAAAAACTAAACCTTTCAATATTCATTACTTTTAATCATCATTAATTAAATAGAATAAGAAAGGGGAGAAGTTACAAATGAGTATTAGGATTTTTTTTTAGAAGTGTCACATTGTCATAAGTAATGCAAGCTAAATATCATGTCAAAGTCATTATCATTATCACAATTCACACAATGCTTACATAATTTAGTCTGAATATATAAGTTTAAAGTATCCCTGAAATTAGAAGATTTGAACTTCACCACAATGCTTGCATAATTTATCTAACCGTCTATGAATGTAGAGGAAAAACGTGAGTATAAACATATACTCACATTTAGTTATAAAGACTATGGACCCATGTTATAATAGTGGTTATAACATTCTTTTCTTTTTTTAAATGAACTAAAATTTAGAATTGAAAGTGAATTCCTTCAAAACATAGATGAAAATTATAAAAAAAAAATGAATCACTTGCACCAAACATATTGATGCTATAAATTAAAAATAGATGATAGTTTTTGTAACTTGAAAGTTGTCCTAAGTTAATATTATTAGTGGTGTGAAATTATAATATTTTTATTATATGCAAAATTTTAAAATTCTAAATTATTATTATTTTGTTGTAGGTATAATTTTTTTTCAAGTAAATGCATGCATGATAGAATTGTAATTTACAATTAAATACGTAAACTGATTGTATATGACATGCAATTAAAACTCAATATGAAAATGAAAGGTCCCATGAATAAAAACTAAACCTTTCAATATTCATTACTTTTAATCATCATTAATTAAATAGAATAAGAAAGGGGAGAAGTTACAAATGAGTATTAGGATTTTTTTTTAGAAGTGTCACATTGTCATAAGTAATGCAAGCTAAATATCATGTCAAAGTCATTATCATTATCACAATTCACACAATGCTTACATAATTTAGTCTGAATATATAAGTTTAAAGTATCCCTGAAATTAGAAGATTTGAACTTCACCACAATGCTTGCATAATTTATCTAACCGTCTATGAATGTAGAGGAAAAACGTGAGTATAAACATATACTCACATTTAGTTATAAAGACTATGGACCCATGTTATAATAGTGGTTATAACATTCTTTTCTTTTTTTAAATGAACTAAAATTTAGAATTGAAAGTGAATTCCTTCAAAACATAGATGAAAATTATAAAAAAAAAATGAATCACTTGCACCAAACATATTGATGCTATAAATTTATTATCTAACTATTGGAAAATTCTTCAAACATCATATATCTCAATCCTCTAAATCTTCCACAACTTTCTTGCTCCATAATATTAGTTGACTCTTTATTAGATACAATTTGAGAAACGAATATATTTTGTCATCTTACATAGAATGAAGCCTCTTAAAAATTATCATTGGTTCTATGTTCTTGATAACAAAAGAACAACCAATATCAGTAAATAAATGAGAAAAATAAGATTGTTTACTTACAACCATTGTTATGATAAAAAAAAAATTAAAGATTTAAATGACAATAATTTGATAAGAGTAATTGAGAATACCGACCTTTTCATCCATTAGCATTCTATCTGCAGTGAAAAATTATATCTTCCAAGCTACAAATGAAGAACAAAAACTAAACATTAGTACATATGAATATTGTAGGATAACAAAAACTAAACATTAGTATATATAGCACCATGTAGAAATAAACTCAAAGATTGAGTGAAATTGTCAAATGTTAAGATTTAGGAATGAGTAGAAAATGAATGTGAGGTGGTGGTTATAAAGAGTGTGAGAGAGAGTGAAAGTCACTAAACTTTTCTACTTTGTAAGTTATATTTGGAGGAATGTTAAAGGATGCATACAATTATGATGATGCTAAATAATGCATTAGTTTTTTTAAAAAAAATTTAATTTAATAAATTAAAAGAGACAATATTAAGATTTTAATAGAGATTAGGAACTATTTTTTAGAGTGCCACATCATCACAATGCTTACTTATGAGCAACTCAACCTTCCTTTTACTAGTAAAAGATATTGGAATTTGGAAGGAAAAAAAATCAAGTTTTACCAATCCTTTTGCAATTCTGCTATCTCATATCGCCAATCTATCGCTACGAGTAAAAGAATGTTTGTGCTAAAATTGTTGGTTCCAAACGATTTACAAAGAAATTAAAGAGGTTTTTTTTAGCAATTTTGTGACATTGTATTCCCAATAACTTCTTATTCTTTTATTGTAAAATACCAATGGAGTGGTTTCAATGGAAGAAAGGGGTTTTGTTGAGAATATTTTTTTTGAGAAACACAACAGAACTCTGGAAACAGGATCCTGCAAATACATACGAAAATTCTCGCAACATTGATGAGTAGTTAGGTCAAGAAGGAGATGAGGCCGGTGAAGTTAGTGTGATTCGCGAGAAATATAGTCACGTGAGAGATAAAAGGGAATATATTGCAACCATTGGATTAACACAAATAGACGGATGAGATTTGGTGTCATGGTGTCAACAGATCCTAATTCACCAGGTGTCAAACTTTATTTTGACACCAAATCCAATCCGTTCATTTGTTTTAATCTAATGGTTGTGATCAATTCACTTAAAATATCATGTAATTGTGTTTCTAATGAATTAATTCCTAATTATCTATTTTCTCTCAACCAAATCCCTAATTCACTGTGTTTGGTTTTGGATCAATTTGGTACATCTTTTTCTCTGAACCCTTCTCTTTAATGTCGTCCATCTCACACATAGAATTTCTTCCTTCTTTCTATTTTTCTTCTTTCTTGATGCAAGCTTATAGTCTTATATTTCTTGGTTTGTCTCATCAAATTTACTGCCACATAGAGAACATTAGCTACGGCCACGTCTAAATATTTCACCAATTCCCTCGGTGCAATACCACCAGTATACATGATAAATTAAAATGGCTTAAATGCAGTTTTGCCCCCCCTATTTTGATTAAATCGGAATTTTACCCCTCCTGTTTTAAAACGCGGACTTTTACCCCCTGTTTTAAATTTTTTTGGATTTTGCCCCATAAAATTCTGCTTTCAAGTCACAACTTCAAAGTTTCGCATACAACCCAATTTGTATCAATAATTCACAAAACGGATATCGAAATGACCGTAATCGAGTTATCTTTCCACATAATCAAACCCCACTAAATTTGGAGTTAAAATGAGAGATTAATTACCGTTTTAGTGAAGGTATGTCCCCAAAATTCTGCACAAAATCTGCTTTCGAGTCACAACTTCAAAGTTTCGCACACAACTCAATTTGGATCAATAATTCACCAAATGGATACCGAAATGACCATAATCGAGTTAGCTTTCCACAGGATCAAACCCCACTAAATTTGGAGTTACAAAGAGAGATTAATTACAGTTTTAGTGAAGGTATGTCCAATTACTAATTTTGCAGAAATCTATTTATGACCTTTAAATTCAACATCGTCTACCAAACACATCGTAACTCCAAATTTGACGAAATTTAAATGAAAACAAGGGTAATTTCGTTAGCTTTCCGGAAATTTAAATACTATTGAAAAATGAGCTACAGGGTGAGAGACATGACAAAAATACCAATAGTAGTTCCATACATTAATTGATTTGGACAGACCTTCACTAAAATGATAATTAATCTCTCTCTGTAACTCCAAATTTTGTGGAGTTTGATTCTATGGAAAACTAACTCGATTTCGGTCATTTCGGTACCAGTTTGGTGAATTATGGATCTAAATGGAATTCTGTGCGAAGTTTTGAAGTTGTGACTCGAAAACAGATTTTGTGCAGAATATTTGGGGGACATACCTTCACTAAAACGGTAATTAATCTCTCTTTGTAACTCCAAATTTAGTGGGGTTTAATTCTGTGGAAATATAACTCGATTACGGTCATTTTGATATCCTTTGGTGATTTATTGATTCAAATTGAGTTGTGTGCGAAGCTTTGAAGTTGTGACTCGAAAGCAGATTTTGTGCAGAATTTTGGGGACATACCTTCACTAAAACGGTAATTAATCTCTCTTTGTAACTCCAAATTTAGTGGGGTTTGATTCTGTGGAAAGATAACTCGATTACGGTCATTTCGATATCCGTTTGGTGAATTATTGATTCAAATTGAGTTGTGTGCGAATCTTTGAAGTTGTGACTCGAAAGCAGAATTTTAGGGGGGGCAAAATCTAAAAAATTATAAAACAAGGGGTAAAAGTCCGCGTTTTAAAATAGGGGGGTAAAATTCCGATTTAATCAAAACAGGGAGGGCAAAACTGCATTTAAGCCAATTAAAATTCATGGTTGTATTGAAGCGATTAATTATTAACCTTTAAGCCTATATTGTGATTAAAATTCATGGTTCGTTCTTTTACAATCTCTACTCTCCATACATGTATATACTGTGATTGTAGAATGTTTTTCACGATCTAATCCCTATTCCCTATTCATGTTCTTCACCTATGAGAAACAAGAGAGAAGAGCGTTCTGAGATTTTTTTTGTTAAAGAGTTTTTTTTTTTTTTTTTAAAGATTTGGTTGAGAGAAAACAGATAATTAGGAATTACAGTAATTCACTAGAAACACGGTTACATACTATTTTAAGTGAATTGATCACAACCATTAGATTAAAATAAATGAACGGATTAGATTTGGTGTCAAAATAAAATTTGACACCTAATGTCGATGGATCCTAACTCATTAACTCACCTTAAAATAATTAAGGTATAGTATCACTTATGAAAATTATGTTGTACTTTAAAATACAACGGTTGTCTATGCGCCGTATCCATCTACATTATATAAAAAAAATGGAAAATGATAGATGGTACGACAAATGTTGTCGTCGTAATTGCACGACATGTTTTTCAACTTAATTTTTCTCTTTTATTGATGAAATTTAGTTTGTCCAACATTTTTTTTAATAAAAATCAGTAAATCAGAAAATCTATCTTGAGGTGGTAGTACTCCAAATCAATCCAACTGGCTGCTTATCTTTCTTTTTCTTTGAGGTAATTAGTTAACAAGTTGACAGTTGGTTTAATACGTGTAACTCTTGCAATTAAAGTGTATTTTTTTTAAAATTTTCATCACCAGTATTCGGCTCACTGGACCGCCTAATTTAATTCGAGGATCAGTTTTGACAACAATTAGTTTAAGCACCCTTTTGATCGTAGTTGCGTGAGATCAAACCGTAATTTTTCCTACCAAGTCCAACATTAATCACAATCTGACCAACTAACAATTATTACATAGCATTTAATTTAATCTATTTTTCTTTTAATTTGGAAACGGATAAACTAAGTAGTATGACCAAGTAGTAACTATGAAGCCAATTTAATGAAAAAAATGCAGGGTCGTGCAAATTGGACGAGAGAGGCGTCGTGCTATGTAGCACCGCTAAAAAAAAATACAACTGTTAACTCTATTCATAATTTGTGATCATAATTAAGGCAACGGTTTAATTTTTTATTCAATCAAATTAATTAATGATTTATTATTACCTTTTAATTTATTATTTTACATCTATAAATAGTCTGTTTCTAATAGAGCTACCCAAAATTTCAACATTGGTCGGTATTTTCTTCTTCCTATATCAAGTTCTTCTTCTTGCTCTTTTATTTCACGTATGATCTTTATAATTCCATTTTTTTTTTAACTATTTTAATGTTTTGGTTTATTTATTTATTTTTGAATGGTATTCATTTTGGTTATTGTTTGGTTTCATTACACGAATAACCTAATTAATCTCCTGATTTGTATTTTTTTTAGTATTGTTAATAATAATTTTGTCATTTTTATTGATTTGTAGATAAGAAAACATAACTTTTTCTAAATCCTACTACTTTTCTCATTTTCTATTTGATTTGCTTAGCAAAAGAAGGATACGGGATTGCAATGAAGTATTGAATGAGTTGAATTAGTGAAACATAAATTACCCTATACTTTTTTATTGTACATGTAGTCATGCTATTCTATTTTAATGTCACTATCTTATTATAACGGAGGCTTTTATTTTTCTCTTCTTTCATTTTACAGGAATCTGGTCTCTTCAAGGATTACTCATCCATATGAGACTCATCAGTAGAAAGAGAAAAAAAAATATATTCAAATTCATTGAACAAGACTATGTATTTTTTTTGCTTGAAAACTTACTTTGTATTTCTAAATATGATACTCCATGGTGTATCGAGTGGTGGGAGAAATAAAATAAGAATCCTATCTATTTTCTTGGTTCTTTATATTTTTCTTTGTGTTCTTATTTTTTATTTTTATCCTCATATATTATTTTTCATGCAACATATCTTTTCGAATCATGCTTATATAGTTTTAGGTGAAACATATATTTTCTATCAGTAATTACTCCCAAAATTTTTTCATTTTTTATTATGAATTTGTCAATGTGATGTTTTATATTGGATTTAATCATTTATTATATTTTATTTGCATATGTATAGAGAGGCTAAGAAAGGAATGAATTAAGACCAAGATGGTTGCGATTGAACTTGACGGATAATGATATTCTTTTTTATAGTGGACAAAATTGATTTGATTTGATTAGGTTAAGATTATTTTCTGTATTAATTTTTTTATTTATTTAGAGAAAACCAATAACAAAGAGGAGAAAGAGAATATATTTTTCCTATTTTTTATTTATTTATTTGTTATAATTTTTTATCGTGGTTATATAATTTTATTTTAAAACTTTTATACGGGATTTTATAATTTTATTCATATATTCTTCATACATGGACCTATCTTTTTGTATTTTTTATGGGGACCGTGTTCTTCTTCTTCTTCTTTTTTTTGTTATTTACATATGACATATTTTTGTTGTTGAAGTATATGACTATATATTTATATTTTTATATTAATACGGGAACCTATTTTTATTTATGTGAGACTTTTGCACATGTATTATTTAGGGGATATACTTACCCGGCGGTCGAACTCTGAATTATCAAAGAATTCTTCCCTTGTGAACAAGATGGTTAATACCTAAAAAATATATTAATATAGGGATTGTATGTTTGTTCATATATTAACACTGAGACATATTTTTTATTTATAATTTATACGAGGTTCTATATTTATTATATTCGGAAGATATTGATGTGAAAATTAACTAATATAAAATATACTTCGATAATTTCTTTAGGGTATTTTTGTTTCATATTTATTTTACTATTGAATTTAACTTTTTTTGTTTGTTTGGGGGGCTTTTTTTTTTTTAAAGTGTACACACAATATTTTTTCATTCTTTTTATTTGAGAATTATGAAAATTATAATATTAAAATTTTATTTTTTGTAGTCTCATTTTACCCGCGCTTGGCACGGGTCCGAATACTAGATGATATTGAGAGTGGAAAGTTTTGAAATTTTCAATGCAACAATGGGTGTACAAAATAACTTGAATGAGGTATTTTGATTTTGAGCTAACAATCCAAGTCCTTGTTTGGTTTCAAGGTGGAAGACACGATGTCTCTCTACTTCAGCCTCACGTTCAACATCTATAACAATATATAAAAAGGATAGGTGAGTTTGGGATGGACTTTTCAATCTACCTATTTTGCCCTTGACTTAGTTTCACAACTTCCATTAACTAATCAATTTAAAAAAATAAAGGCTTAAATGCAGTTTTGGCCCCCCAAGTTTCACAATTGCTTGATTTTGGTCCCCACATTTTAATTGCTTGATTTTAACCCCCTAAGTTTCACAATTGCTTGATTTTAGCCCTCCAAGTTTCAATTGTTCGATTTTGGCCCCCCAAGTTTACCCCCTTTTGCATTTGCTAGCCCCCCGTTGAATATTTTGATTAAAAATTGGTTATGTGGCATTTTAAAATTAAATAAGTATTTAAAAATAAATAAATAAATTACAAATTGTTTTTTAAAAACTAAATTATAATTTTTTTTTATTATATGTAGTTTGTAAAATAATTTTGTTATATAAAAAAGTAAAAAAAACATTTTATGAATTATTTTTTAAAAACTTTGTAAACTTTTTTTTAAATAAAAAATAATTATTAAACTTTTTATTAAAAAAACAATTTTTAATACATTTTTATAAAAGCAAATATTATTATTTTTTAATTAAAACATATTTTTAATTTTTTTAAAATGTCACATAAGCAATTTATAGTAAAAAAAAGTCAACGGGGGGCTAGCAAATGCAAAAGGGGGTAAACTTGGAGGGCCAAAATCGAGCAATTGAAATTTGGAGGGCTAAAATCAAGCAATTGTGAAACTTAGAGGGTTAAAATCAAGCAATTGAAATGTGGGGGGCCAAAATCAAGCAATTGTAAAACTTGAGGGGCCAAAACTGCATTTAAGCCAAAAATAAAAAATAAATTCAAATCATAAAAATCTATAACAATATATAAAAAGGATAGGTGAGTTTGGGATGAACTTTTCAATCTACCTATTTTACCCTTGACTTAGTTTCACAACTTCCATTAACTAATCAATTTAAAAAAATAAAAAATAAATTCAAATCATAAAAATGTGAATAAGTGGCAAATGAGTTGTCTATACATGAATGATTACCAACTTAATACTACATCTATACTATATAAAAAGATAATACAAATGTTTTTGGTGTCGATTTTTCATAATACCAACAATATCCTTATTTTTCTAGCAATAAAAATCTTTTATTAACAAATTCATCATAACATAAAATATTTTTTTGTATTTTTTTGGACATAAGTTAGACACAGGCAGGCGCGGAACGCGCCTGTCTGGCCCGCTAGTGTTGATAAATTCTCTTTAGGCCCTGTGATTTTTTTTTTACCCCCAAAAAGTCAATTTTGCCCTTGAAAAAAAAATTTGGTTCGTAGAAACCGAAGTTTTTTCTAGTTCAAATTCAGGAAAAATTCGGTAAATAGAAACCGATTTTTTTTCAAGGCAAAAAACTTAGGTAAATAGAAACCGAAATTTTTATTAAAAAACAATAAAGGAAATCAAAGGAGTGAAAAAGAAACACGGACCCTAAAGATAAATTTTCTAACATGTTTGTGTTGCAAATAGTTTACGTGCTTCATTTGTTAAACTTGCGTTTCACTTGAAGGCAGGTATTTGTAGCTCTTCAATTTGGGTAAAATTGATTATTCACACCACCAAATTGTTGGCTGTTTTTTGTCCTTCATTACTTCTCTATAAGGTTGTTGGATTTGATTTCATGTTATTTATGAGCCTGTTTGATTTGACTTTTTTTAAAAATGGATTTTATAGTGTTACATAATTTTGGTGTAAAACAATTTACAAAGAAACTTTTTATAAAAGCTTTAAATGAAAATTTGGTTTGAATAATTATTCTTAAAATGTTATTTTAGATATTTCATCATTTTATTAAAAAAAATTTGATATCAAATTTTTTAAAAAAAAGCTTCTCATTGTTCTTACAAGTTACCACTATAACCTATCTTTTAACTAATCAATTTTGTCTCAATTACTTTTCTATTTCATTGTTAGAAATATATTTGTTGTGGATAAGTGTTAGAAATATGTTGTGAAAATATACATCTTCATTTCCTTTTATTTAGAAAAATTTCATCTAACAATTAATTTGTAAATTTATTCAAGGGTAAATAGGGTTTTACCCCCTGCAAAATAGGCCAGTTTTGCGTTACCCCCTGCAAATTTTTTTTTTTGTGATTACCCCCCTGTAAAATGAAGATTCCATCATTTACCCCCCTCAGTCGACAACATGGATGTTGACTGGACAAAATTGATGACGTGGGATGCATGTGTGGCTTTTCATTAATTTTTTATTAAAGTTTTTGTGCCATGTAGATAAATAACTTAATATAATTATTAATTTTTCAAAAAGAAAAAGAAATTAAAAAAAATTATTAATAGAATTTATTTATAAACATTCTTGTTCTTCTTCTCAGTGTAATCATAAATCAAATCTCACACAATCAACAAAATCTTCTTACCCAAATTTCTCTCAAATTTCACATCTTATTAACAACCCTAAATTATTTATCTTCTATAACCACAACTATACGATACAAAACTAAGCCAAAGTAACAAAAAATTTAAACTTTCCAAAGAGTGATGAAGATTTGGGTTTGAAGATGATGAATAAGTAAGTGATGAAGATTTAGGTGTTGAGTATATTGGTGTGTTGATTGATTTTCTTTTCCTAGAGAGGGGATAACTTTTGTTGTTGTTGAGTTTTTTGGAGAGAAGGATGAAATTATAGCAATATTGAAGAAGATGAACCTTCAACCTGTTTACGTGAGAATTTGGTAAACAACCGCTAGTTTAAGTGTTTAAACTCGCGAGATCAACTAGTAAATCTCAGGACAATTTTGTGTTTATTCGTTTTAAGAAAACTGTTTGAATGTTCGTTTTAATAAGGAAACGAACACTTAGGAATTAAAATGTTTTAAAGCATACAAGAGAAACTAATTCGAATCGCCTCGAAGTAGCAGTTTCTCGAGCAAGTATCTGAATTTAAACTTGGAGAAGATTACTGGAAAATAAATTGCATTGAATGAAAAGCAATTACAAATAAAGATGGTTCACAAAACATACATTTCTCCTCTGAATTCCGTTCGTTCGATCGCTGAGTACTTAGAATTT
This sequence comes from Trifolium pratense, assembly GCF_020283565.1. Classification (NCBI taxonomy): domain Eukaryota; kingdom Viridiplantae; phylum Streptophyta; class Magnoliopsida; order Fabales; family Fabaceae; genus Trifolium; species Trifolium pratense. The sequence continues at coordinate 25,343,787 of NC_060065.1, forward strand.
TAGAGAGAGTGTTTGCATAAAATTTTTGTGACCCTCGTTCTGAATGAAAAACTACTATAAATACTACTACAAAGTGGTAACTGTTTCTTGATCATCTGGACGCTCCTCGATTTGCCACGTCGACCACGTTCTCCACTTTCATCTTCCATTCCTTCAGCGCGCCAATGCCTTTTGGGCCGCTCGTTGTTCCGTCTTTGGGCTTAGCCCAACTCTCTATCGGTTCGATTTCATACTTTCGATAGCCTTCTGGCAAAACCAAAACTGGACGCGTTATCCATATCTTTCGAAGCGCTCTTTGGCTTCGACCCAGTTGGCTTTCGACGCCAACTTTGAAAGTTTTGTTTTGACAATATCACCTCCAAATAAATATTGGACCCACCAATTATATTTAATTGATAAATACCAAATTTATATCCAACAAATTGCCCCCCAAAAATGCCATTTTCGACTGTGTCTATCGCAAGAGGAAGTGGCGTTTTTGAAAGTATTAATGGATATCTTTCTTTTCCATTTATCCCTCCTATCGTTTAGACTGCCATTCAAAACTGTGGATTGGCTCCAAAACTTTTTTTTTTTTTTTTTCTTTCCACCTGTCAAGGGGTTTGGACATTTGTCAAAAAGGAAGTTGAAAAATTTGTTATTTTCAACAAACCGCGTGCCTCTATAAATAGCTATATCCTCCCTTTATTGCGTTTTCTCCAATTTTTTGCTCTGTCAACTGTTCGTCTTCTTCTTCATCTTCCGCGATCTTTTCTTGAATTCTTGCTTCCAAAAGACTTCTTGTTCTCACCTTTCTGCTTATCACCCAGTCATCAACTTTCTTTTCACTCGGATTTTCCTCAACTGTTTCAAACAACCTGTGATTCCCAAATTTAACCCTAATCACCATTCTTTTACACCATCTTTATATCTTCATCAATGGCGTCAGGTTCAGGTGTTGGAAAATTCCTTCCTTACGCTGGTAAGTGGACCGCCGCCACTCTTTCCTCTTACGACACGGATGTGGTTCCAGAACCATCGTTGCGTCTGGACTTACAAAAGTTTTGGGAAACTCAATTAATCTTTCCTTATTCTGTTGATAACCTTGTGCATGCGTTTGGGGGACCCAAACCAAGTGATAAAAGTCGGAATTCCAAGGTTCTGTCTATTTTTCCTGTTTATAAACCTTGTGCTCCTAGGGTTTTCATTAGTGAACCCTACAATTTTAGCTATATCAAGGCGCCTAACAGAGTGTTTCGATCGGCTCCTTCTTTGAATGACCAATACCTTGGCTGGTTAGACAGGGTACAACGTGACAAAGCTGATATTTGGCAAGCTTGTGGTATTTATGACCTTATTCAACTTTCTCGGACAGGCCTTAAATACCAGCAAGAGATGATTATTGCTGCTTTACACTTCTTTGAGTCTTCCACCAACACTTTCCACTTCGAATGTGGCATGATGACTCCTACACTGCTGGATGTTGCTGCCATTACTGGTTTATCGCCTCTTGGCGACACTTATGATCCTTGCAAGGCTTCCGACACCATCAAATTTGACTTTCGAAACAAGTCTTACTCTAAATACATCGTGGAAAATCGAAAGACTAGCGATGAAGTAAGTGACGAAGAACACGTCGCTTTCCTAACCTTATGGCTATCGCAGTATGTCTTCTGCACTCAATCTCTCCAAGTGGCCAAGAAATTCATCCCTATGGCTATTCAACTACATGAATGTCAGCAATTCAACTTCGCTCGGCTTATCCTTGGATGTCTTTACGAATCCATGAGGGATGCTTGTGAACACCTTAAAAGAACAGGCGATGGGTCCACCTTTTTAGGTGCTGGCCCCTTCTGGTTGCTGCAATTATGGCTAACTGCCACTTTTCATGCTGAACTTGACCTTTTCTTGCCTGAGCCATACTATGAGGAATCAAGAACGCGCCAAGTCGAAGGCACAAGGCTAGCAAGGATGGTTCCCAAGGAAAGAGGCCTTGGTTATGATGTGGCTTTCCAACAGTATTTTAATACTTTTCTCAACCTGAAGAAGTTCAAGCCTAGCTTTGCTCCCTTTGTGGATAGACCACTTGGTCCTCCTTGGTTTACTCACAGATTTCCTTCTCCACCAGAAGTCGAGATGGTAACCAACAACATTTGGAATGCTTATTTGATGCCTACAGTCTTGTCTTGTCGAATTGGTTTGACTTCTGGAGATTTTGGGTTAGTTGGCTATTTTCCAAACCTGGTGTCTCGCCAATTTGGCTTAACTCAAATACTCCCTAAAAGCATATACCTGGAAGAGAGGGAAGTTTGTTTAGGCAAGCATGGCATGACAGAACCACAGTTCCATTCATTCTTGACCCACTTCAATCAACCTTCTTATGAGCTTACCCCATTTGACTTCACTCCCTCACATGCCTGCACTAGGGAATTCTTTACCTGGTGGTCTCGACACTATGAAGGACGCTTGGTTGACAAGGCTGCCTTGCTTGCTGCTATCTCTAATGGGTTCGACTCATCTATTTTGAACAGGATTAAGTCGAAACTGAACGCCAGAGGTATTCTTTTGGTTTTACTTTTACTTACATAATTTTTTCCCTTGCGTGCTTTTCTCTTATGCGCACTTCTCCAATGCAGGGAGTAAGTCGAAGGCAGGTTCCAGCAATTCTAGCAAACCTCTTCTTCCACCACCTAAAGTCGAACTAAAGGTAAGCTTTTGCCTTTTTGTGGCTTCTCACACTTTTGTGAGGTTTCCATATTAACTTTGATATGCCCTTTCCAGATTGCTTCACGCAAGAGGCCTCATTCAACTGAAACTCCTTCTGTTTCGAAGAAGCAAAAGCCTGTTCCAACCACTTGTTCGAGTGCTCCAGATAAGGTATCCGTTTATCTAAAGACTTCCATTTCTCTTGTCTTAAATGCGAACTTACTGAATCGTGGCCTGTAGGATATTCCTGTTCTCTCGACCATCTCTGAGCAACCTACCGTTGCCAACACTCAAGATCCCCCTCACAATGCTGAACCCATTACTGATGGGAAAAAGAAAAAGAAGAAGAAGAAGAAAGAACACCAACCCAACCAAGAAGGTACTCCTGAGCACAAGTCCGCTGAGATTGAGGCCCAACCTGATACTCTGGCATCACCTGAGGACCCTCCTTTAGAACAATCGGAGAAGAAGAAGAAGAAGAAAAAGAAACAGAAACAGTCTCCTGCTGCAGCTACTGTTGTCGAGGCTTCTGCTACTGCAAAAGAAACAACTTCACAGCCTGAAGCTTCTGCTACCCTTCAAACCCAAGTAGGCCATCCTTACTTCTTGTTACTTCTTCAGCTCTTGATCGTATTACTCATTCTTTCATGGTTTCATTTGTTTCAGCCAATCGATTCTGCTCAAGATATTCCTCAAGATGAGCCTGCTCCTAGCAAAGCGGCTAAAGGAGTGGTCGAAGGACCAAGCGGTACGCATCCTGAAGACATAGCAGAAAAACCTCCATCTCCTCAGCCTGTCGAAACGGCCATCCTTACTGGAACCTCATCACCAACCCAGGCTCCTGGTTCGCCTCATCGCGCTTTCGAGGATGATATCCTTAAGCCTAACAATGAAGAGAATCAACTCGATCAAAGCCTACCACAACAGAATCCTTTGACAAGCCCTGCCCAAGTATTGGCTGATAATGATCCTCCAACCAACTTTCAAACGGACCCTATTGCTAATACTGAACAAAGGCCAACAGTTGATGGAGAACACTCCACTACCAATCCACCACAACCAAGTGGGTCAAACCACGAGTCTAGTTTACCTAGTGCTGGCACTTTCGACTCTGATGATGGGAACTCCTACATTGGTGATTCACTTGGTGAAGGGGGAACTTCTGTGTCAAAGCCACTTCCTACTGTTATCTTGCCAGCTGAACTTGCCAAAGAGTTAAAAGATCTAACTCCAGTAGATGCACTCAACAAGCTTTTATCCAGTCATGGGGGCTCTAGCTCCGCTGTTGAGGACACAGGGGGTGAGGAAGATGTACTTGAGCAAGAACAGTTTGAGCATGAAGTCAGGTTTAGGCGAGAAATTCTTAATGGGGATATGTTGGGCCTGCTTGAGCGTGACTCTTCTATATACTACAACATCAAAGCCCTTTTTCGCAAGCTGCAGAACCCAAAGACTGACGAAGCAATGTTCTTTCTAGTGACTCAGGCTGAAACCTTTTTAGAACAGTTCGTTAGTCAATCTCAACTCCTAACCAGGACTAGCAGCCTTCTGACGTCTCTGCTTGTAACTCAGCAACATCATTTTGAACAAGCTAATAATTGCAATGCAGAGGTTACAACTATCAAAGCTGCCTCTGATGAAGCTCTTGGGCAACTTGTGGCTTGTGAGAACAATATTGCTCAATGGCAGTCTGAAATCGAAGCGCTAAAGGAAAAGGTTCGACAGGAAGAGGCTAAGATGGAAAAGCTAGCTGCAGTAGCCATCGAAGCACAAAAGGTTAAGCTTGATGAGCTAGCACGCGAAGGCATCCAACACTACAGTAATGGTCTAGCTGTCCAAAAGCGAGTTGAGCACCTTGCTAGTGATAAAGAAATGCTACAACGTAAACTGGCGTCCATTCGAACTCAGTATTACCAATTTCAAGCGGCCAATCGAAAGCCTCCTTCGACATCCCAGCAACAATCTTGACCTTATAAATTTTCCTTTTAGTCTTAAGTTTTTTCTTATTCTTTTTTGGATGTCGTAATTGTAAATCTTTTAACACTAGCAACTGTCAAACAATTTCGTACATGCTTTTTGAATGTATGCCCTTTTTGGCCTTTTCATGATGCATGTTCATATATTGGCTGAGTATTTTATTCCTTTATTGTTGCTTGCTTTCCTTCTTTTGGGTCATTACCCCAAACCTCATTAATGGCATTTTGTAAGGAATGAAGCAAACATGTTTCCAAAGCAGTCAACATGATTAACTACACGGTTTTGGGCATTAATGTTTTGGCATTTCCCTATGCAAACTGACCATGGTTAGTTGTAACTGCCTAGCCATTAACGCGTATTAATTCTTCTATAAATACATACGCCTTGCAACTCTTTCGTTCATCACTTTGCACAAATAACGCATCAATACCTCTCGACAAAGAATGGATAACAAGAAAAATCCTCCTTCTTCTACCCCGGGCTCAAACATGCTACGTCCTCTTGGAAGGGGACGAATCAAGATTCCAGCTTCCAAACCTCCACGCACTAGAATCCTTCGCCCTCGGTCGGCATCGGCTAAGGTAGTAGAAACCATCATTCTCTCCTCTGATTCCTCAGGATCTAGTTCAGATGATGAAGATGAAGACTACCTCAAGTTCCTCAGTACCCTAGAGCCTGACGAAGAATACCCAGGAACTCCGACTCCTTCTTCTGAGGATGAAGACTCTCAGATCTCAGAACTTTCCAATTCTGGTTCAACGGATGAGGGAACTCGGGTTCAGGGTAAACCTTAAATGGCTACCTTTCAACATTCAACCATTTCTTGTATTTTCTTGAACTTTCTTGAATGATTGGTTGTATTGTTGATTTTATATGAAATAAAACTTGATTCTTGGCATTTCCTTTTACCATTTCGCAAATTTTATTCTTGTGTTATTCATTTTTTATGGTTATTTCTTGCAACATTGGCTTGTATTTCTTTAAATATTTGCCATTCATGTTGACTGAACGTTTCTCAGGAGTTAACTCTTCGATCTCATAAGCTCCATTTGACAAAACTTGAGAAATCTTAAATGGTCCTTCCCAATTGGGTGACCACTTTCCAAAGACTCGATCTCGTCTGTCCATGGGGAGGATGACTTTCCAAACTAAGTCTCCTACGTCAAAGAGTTTGGATTTAACCCTTTTGTTATATGCTCTAGCAATTCGTTCCTTTTGTCGAATCAAAGCATCTAACGCCTGCAACCTCTCCTCATCCACGTCTGTTAATTCATCTAACATTACGTTCCCGTAGTGATCAGGAGGTAGTTCCCATTGCCTTTGCACTCGGATTGACTGCATCATTATTTCAACAGGTAACACAGCATCGTGACCATATGTTAGTCGAAAAGGTGTCGAACCTGTTGACTCTTTAGGAGAATTCCTACATGCCCATAGGACTTGGTCCAAGGTCTTATGCCAATTCTTTGGCTTTTGAGCAACGTGCTTCTTAATTAAATTAATTATAACCTTGTTGGCTGCTTCAACTTGGCCATTTGCTTGAGCATAATAAGGCGTCGAAGTCATTAGCTTAAAACCTAATTGTTCAGCAAAATCTTGCATCTTTCGACCAACAAACACCGTTCCTTGGTCCGTAGTGATCGTCTCAGGAAGCCCAAACCTACAAATAATATGGTCTTGGATAAAATTGATCACTGTTTCCTGATCCACGTTTGTTAGGGCAACGGCCTCTATCCATTTGGTAAAATAATCAATCCAAACTAGTATATAGCGTTGGTTCTTGGATGACGCGGGCCTAATCTCACCAATTAAATCTAAAGCCCAGCCTCTAAAAGGCCAAGGTTTGATAATCGAATGCAACTCACTGGCAGGGACGTGTTGTATCCCTGCGTGTTTTTGACACTCTTGACAGCCTTTCGCATATTCTATGCAATCCTTAAGCATGGAAGGCCAATACAAACCTTGTCGAAACAAAAGCCATTTCATTTTGTGGCCTGCTTGATGGGCACCACAGGCTCCACTATGGACATTTGAAATTGCTACATACGCTTCATTCTCATTTAGGCACTGATGGTTATTTTTCGCAAGTGCACGAAAGCCACGTAGTAATAAAATGTGAGTTGTCGATCCACAGGAATTGTGTGATTAAACGAGTTCAAAAGTATCTATACACATTATGCAAAAGTAAGACATGTATCGGGGGTTTGATTGAGTGATCAATTGGTAGAAAATCGTGCTTAGAGATAAATGGAAAAGCGAGGTAGAATCATCGGAATCATCTAGTCTATAGCTAAACCACATGCAATCTACAATATCATAGGAATTACTCAAGTGTTCACAACTAGATCGACAAAGTAGTGAATCGCAATCTCTTGTCAAAATCCACTCTATTCGTTGTCGATGCTCCCCCTCTCGGGTGCTAAGCTATCTACAACGAATGAGGTTTAAGCGCGTCGATCGTTCGCTACACTCTATGTCTCAATCTCTCGACCGGAGACACTCGAGTATTAAACGCAATCCAGTTCAGACATTAAATCAATACTCTCGCACGTGACTTAACTCGAAATCATTATAACACTAATGAAGGATTATAAAGCATTAAGAACAGAATTGCATTAGATGAACACTTTGAAAAGAGTACATTCTTACAATATTGCAGGTTACAAGTAATTCATCTACATCCTAAACTATCCTAGATCCTACCTCCAAAAGAAGCTTAGCTCCTCATGTTGCTTCGTTCGCGTCCTAGCTTCAACTTCATGGCTTGAGAATCCATGCCTATTGAGGTGCTTGGAGCTATCCTCTGGAGTCTTGAATCCCAATCTTCTAGTTTCTAATCCCAGAATGTAGATCAAAATTTGCAGAATTTTCCAACCCAGATCCAGAAAACTGACTTTTCCATATATACTGACTGCAACCACGCTGCGCGTGAGATCTACCACGCTGCGCGTGGTTGCTGAAATTAACACTACGCTGCGCGTGAGATCTACCACGCTGCGCGTGGTTGCTGAAATTAACACTACGCTGCGCGTGATAGATCTCACGCCGCGCTTGACTAAGTCAGTGAGCAAGTCTTCTCAGGTCAGAGTTTCACGCCGCGCGTGGACACTCCCCACGCTGCGCGTGATCAAAGCTGGTTTTTGGTCTCTCTGTGATAAGCATCACGCTGCACGTGATGGACCACGCCCCCAGCGTAGTGCAAAACTGTATTTTTCTGCATAATTTCCTGCTTTCTTGTATTCCAAGTAACCTTGCTTCCAAGTTGATTTCTCTTGATTTTATTGCTTAAAACCCTCTAAAATGAGTCTAATGTCCCTCAAATAAGCATGGATTATGAGAGTGTGACGATCCGTCATCAGGCACTTCAACAAAACCCCTTCAGGAGTCTTCTTAAATAGCTCATTTCCCATGATTGTGTAATTCAAGGCTCTGTACTTAACCTTCTTATCGGCCATACCCGTTGGATTTTCTATGTATTTAACAATGGGTTGTCTCCAATCCTTGTCAGCCAAATTGTCAATCACGAAGACTTCAGTCATTATTTCATCAAAGTGTGCATCAGCCATTTCGGACTCCCTTTCGACATTTAGCTCATTTGCCCCCAGCTGATGGGGTATTACCTCACATGAGATTAGTTTTTCTTTAATTTCAACTATCTCATCTAATTTTTTCCATGTTACCTTATAACCAGAAGCAATTTGGGCTAAGTCATTTGCTTCTTGGTTTTCGATCCGAGGCACGTGTTGAATGTCACACGAATCGAATCGTTTTAGTAACGAGAAGGCAATGACAAAGTATTTCATCAAATGTTCTTGAATGCATTTGTATTCCTTTGTCAATTGTTTTATTACTAACTCAGAATCTCCTCTGATTTTAACATGTTTTGCCCCCAAGTCTAAAATAATCTTTAGACCTGCAATTAAAGCCTCATACTCGGCTTCATTATTAGAGCATGTTCCATTAATCTTATACTTAAATTTTGTTGGAATCTTTAAAGGAGAAATGATTAAGATTCCAATTCCTGTACCATGTTTGTGCTTCGAGCCATCAAAGTGCAACATCCAAGGTTCATGTTCTACATATGTTATTGGGGTCTCAGCCACCGAGTGGTCAACAAGAAAGTCAGCCACTACTTGACCTTTTACAGCCCTCAGGGGTTGGTAAGTCAATGAAGATTCAGTTAAAGCTAAGGCCCATTTCCCAATTCGACTATGCAAAATTGGTTTTAATAACATATGCTTAATGATGTCGAAATGAGAATAAACATAAACATGAACTGGTTTGATATATTGCTTAAGTTTGGTACAAGAGAAATACAAACATAGACAAAGCTTTTCAATTGGACTATATCTAGTCTCAGCATCATTCAAGATTCTACTTAGATAATAAATAGCCTTTTCTACGCCATTTTCATCCTCTTGTGCGAGCATGCTTCCAATAGTCGAATCTGATGCTGCGATGTACAACTTCATTGCTTTGTTTCGAATAGGAGGCATTAAAGTTGGAGGCTTCGACAAGTATGCCTTGATATCATCAAATGCCTTTTGTTGTTCCGTTCCCCATTCAAATACATCACCTTTCTTGAGCCTCAGCAGTGGAGAAAAAGGTTGAGCTTTGCCACTTAGGTTTGATATAAACCTTCTCAAGAAATTGACCTTTCCTAGCAAAGATTGAAGCTGTTTCTTCGTTCCTGGAGGTTTTGTCTCCATGATAGCCTTTGTCTTATTTTGGTTAATTTCTATGCCCTTCTTATGCACAACAAAGCCAAGGAAATCTCCTGCATGTACACAAAAAGCACATTTCAGTGGATTCATTTTTAATCCACATTTTCTCATTCTTTCGAACGATTTTTTAAGATGTTCGATATGTTCATCTTGGGAGGAGGATTTCACAACAATATCATCAATATAAACCTGCATAAATATTTCGATAAAATCATGAAAAATTAAGTTCATGGCTCTTTGGTATGTTGCTCCAGCATTTTTCAATCCAAAAGGCATCACCACCCACTCATAGGTGCCTAAAGCACCAGGGCAACGAAATGCGGTCTTTGGCACATCATCTTCGTCAATAAAGATTTGATTATAACCTGAATAGCCATCTAACATACTCAAATATTCATGCCCTGCTGCTGAGTCAACTAACATTTCGGCTACAGGCATGGAATATTCATCCTTAGGTGTAGCATTATTCAAATCTCTAAAGTCTATGCAAACCCTAAGTGATCCATTTTTCTTAATAACAGGAACAATATTAGCTAACCATTCCACATACCTGGTTGTTCGAATGAACTTGCATTTGAGCAACCTTTCAATTTCTGCTTTGATCTTTGTCATGATTTCCGGTGCAAACCTCCTTGGAAGCTGCTTTACAGGTTTCTTATCTGGTCGAAGGGGTAGCCTATGCTCCACAAGATTTCTGCTTAACCCAGGCATTTCGTTATAGTCCCATGCAAAGCAGTCTCTGTATTTCTTAAGCAACTCGACCATTTTTTCTTTTAGGGTTGGGTCTATATTGGCACTAATGTAAGTTGACCTTTTAACAGAGCCATCCCCAATATCAACCTCCTGCAAAGGATCTTGGGCTTGCATTCTCTGAATCGAACTATGTGGATCTTTCTCAAAACCCAAAGGCTCATCATCATAGATGCAATCTAACCTTTGCTTTTTTCCATCATTTACTTCACTAGCCTCCAAGGCCAGTTTGTCCCTTAAGTCATCATTGACTTCGACAGCCATATTTTCTTGAACATTAATGGCCTCAAGAGCCATTTTGATTCTGTTCTCGGCTGCGTAAGCCGTAATTCGATCCCATGCTGGGGACTCAATCATCAAACTCATCATGGTTGACCCATCCAAACACTGATGGGTCTGCATCCTCACACAAGGGTTTCTCTATGTCTTCCCTTTCCCAACAAAAGCCATGGGTTGGATGCAACTTAACTGAGTGGTATACATTTTTTGATACCACTTCATTTGGATCGAAGGCAGCATCTTGCTCACCACAAGGAGCAATCAAAGCCAGGTTTTTGTCGAAGTTCTGTAAAGTCACAGTGCCTGTCTCTGAAACATATGCACTTTGATCTGCCTCTACATTCTCGACTAAACCATCTTCTCTCCAGATGATTAATCTTTGGTGCATGGTTGAGGGAACAGCTCCAACACCATGTATCCATTCTCTGCCTAATAACAGATTGTAATTAGGTTTGGCAGCTATGACCATAAACAAGGTCTTTCGAACTGTACTACCAACACAAACTTCCAATTGCACTGCCCCCAGGGAATGGCCAGTTTTTCCCTCATAGTTGGCCAACACCACATTGTGGGAATGAAGGTCTGTGTCATAGAGACCTAATTTCTTCAACATGAAGTGAGGCATGATATTCACCACAGCTCCTCCATCCACTAAGACTTTATTGATTCCCACATTATTGACTTTTGCCCTAATGAACAAAGCTTTCAAGTGGTTCTGCATTCCCAGATCTGGCTTTTCGAAGACAGCTTTTTGCTCTTCGACACAACCATTTTGCATAACATAGTAACACATTGGCTTATGATCAGCCAAATTAAGGGCTTCGAAGTTCTCTTCCAACTCATTGACTTCAGTAGGCACATCATATTCTAGTGGCAGAATAGACACCACATTGACCATGACATCAAAATCAGACCCCTCATCCAGGAGATCATCATCCTCCATGTCATCCTCATCTTCTGCCCCTCCTTGGGCATTTTCGGCTATTGGCTCTTCCAATATTATGGAAAGCCTCTCCTTTACTGGCCTCTTGGCCATTTCAACCTTTTCAGCCTTCTGGGTTGCAATAACCTTGCCCCCAGCCTCGACCTCTTTTGCTGTCAACTTTTGTTTCCTCTGGAACCTTCGCCACTGAGTGCGGGTCATAGGATTTTTTCCTTTATAGTTATTCCTATAAGAGTATTTGTTGACTTCAGTGGCAGCATTCATTGTTTCCTTCCCAGCTACCACTTTTGAACCCTTAGGTTCAGCTACAATGTTCACGTTAACATTGCTAGAGCTTCCATTTTCCATCATCCTTCTATTAAAAGTGACGTACTGTCCACTCACCCATTGGTTAACAGGTGCTCTCCCAGATGGTTTGAAAGTGTTTTGGGGGCCTAGCCTTTGCTGGATCGAAAGGCCTTTGGTAATAGGTTTTCCCCAATTGGCCCCTTTGTAAGGCCAAGCTTTTTGATTTGGCCTAGATTTTGGCCATTTTCTCTTGTTTTCAGCATACGGTACAACACTTTGAAGGCCTGCAGTAGCCTCTTTGTCGCACACAGCACTGCATCTAGGGCAAAGCATCACTTCAGCATTCTTCAGCTTGCACCTATTTAGGAAGTCCACCAATTCTTCCTCAGCATTGGGGTACACCTCACGTACCCTCTTTTCATACTCCTCTTCAGGCACAACCTTGATTGGAGCAGCAGCATCTATCACTTCAACCATGTTGCAGTCATAGACTTCGACATAGGTAGCGTCTGCAGGTGGCAAGGGGTCTGAATCTACCTTCATTGGAGGCTTTGCCTTATCAGCATACTTCAGCCTTCCTTCATTCAGCGCTTTTTGCACCAAATCCCTGAAAACAACACACTGATAAGTTTTATGTCCCAAATAATTATGAAACTTACAATAACCTCTTTTCTTTCTTTGTTCTATTGGTGGTATTTTCATGTCTTTTGGCACAATAATTTGGCCGTCAGTCACCAATAAATCAAAAATCTCATCACATTTAGTAATATCGAAAGTATAAGTCTTCGTAACAAACTTATCATTTTTTGGTTCGATAGGATTTTTTCCATTCGACGGCCTCAACAATTTGCAAGTGTAAGGAGGCCCAGGCTTTAATTCAGCCACATTAATATCACTATCATCGAAATCTAAGTATTCATCACTCATTTCATAATCAATTTCATTATCATAGGAATCAACAAAACCTATTTCTTTCTTTTTCTGAAACTTAGAATTTCTAACTTTTTCAGCTTTTAACCTTTCGATTTGTCTCACTCTGTCAGCCAACTGTGACATGTCTCGAAGGTATTGGGTATCCAATTTCTTTCGAATTGAATAATCTAACCCACCAGCAGCCATTTCCACTAGCTCGTGTTCAGGCACTTGAGTAAAGCACCTGGACTTCAGCAAACGAAACCTATTTAGATAGTCATCAATTGACTCTTGGTTTTTTCTTTTTACACTGGCTAACTCTTTCAGACTTATCTTGGTTTGGCCCATATAAAATTGCTCATGGAAAGTTCTTTCCAATTGGGCCCAACTATGAATCGAATTGGGAGGCAAAGTTGTAAACCAAGTAAATGCATTCTTGGTAAGCGAATTAGGGAAATATTTCATTCGCAAATTTTCATTATTCGCCAAATTCCCAGACTCAGCTAAATACCTAGCAATATGTTCTACGGTTGACTCATTAGTGTCCCCAGCAAACTTGGTGTATTTTGGGACTTTCCAACCTCTTGGTAACTCTGTTTGCAGCACGTATTCAGTGAAGGCAGAAACAAAGTTTGGCCTTCGACAACCCGTGTTTAGGCCGTTTTGGGCCAAAATCGTTTCGACCATGTTAGCCAAATTGTGTTGGCCAAGCAAATTATTGTTTTGCACCTCTCGCACTACCTCGTCAGGATCCTGGTTCCTCCTAACCATTACCACTGGGGGGTTCTGATGTACCACTTATGGATTTGGGTTGATAACAGGAGGGTTTTGATTTACTACTTGAGGCATTTGATTAACCTCGTGAGGATAATAGGTTTCCTCTTGTACAACTGGCGTAGGTGTTGGGTTAGGAACTGTTTCAGTAGCCACATAAGTTGGCCTTTGCTGCACTGGAGTCGAAGACATTGCAGGTAATATTACTTGTGGAGTAATGGGATTTACTCTAGGATGTGGTGGAGGTGTCCCAAAAAAATCTGCAATTCGACTCATTTGAAATGCCAACATTTGATAACTCTCATTGGTATTCTGAATTAATGGATTAAACACAGTACCAATTTGTTGTGTTAAGAGATTAACCATTTCGTGGTTGCTCTCGTCCATTTGCTGTCTCAAAGACAGCACAGACGCAGTCGTTAAGGGTGTGGGGGTTACCCTTGACGAAGTATACCTATCAGATTCGAAACTCGGCATCCCTAAGCCAAGTGTAGGGGGAGGTCCATACATAAAACCCTGACCGGATGGTGGTTTCGAACGTCCAAAACCAGCAGTCACGGACGGAATTGCCATAGTTGGTATTGGCAAAGTTGGAATAACATCATGCACAGTCGAAATGGTTGGACTGGAGAATATTGGAAAATTCACCAACTCAGATGTTACCAAACTTTGTGGAGGTGGATCGACTCCACCACTCGAACTTGCTTCGCTACTCATCGCACTAGAATTTGGAGTTTTACTAGGATTAGATCTCTGAGTAGTTTTAACCATAACCTAACTTATCATCGGTTATATGCAAGTAACAAATTTTTATTCCACAACTTAAAAATAAGCACAACTTTAACAAACACAAAACCAGTCCCACTGGGCATGCCAATTTGTTTACGTGAGAATTTGGTAAACAACCGCTAGTTTAAGTGTTTAAACTCGCGAGATCAACTAGTAAATCTCAGGACAATTTTGTGTTTATTCGTTTTAAGAAAACTGTTTGAATGTTCGTTTTAATAAGGAAACGAACACTTAGGAATTAAAATGTTTTAAAGCATACAAGAGAAACTAATTCGAATCGCCTCGAAGTAGCAGTTTCTCGAGCAAGTATCTGAATTTAAACTTGGAGAAGATTACTGGAAAATAAATTGCATTGAATGAAAAGCAATTACAAATAAAGATGGTTCACAAAACATACATTTCTCCTCTGAATTCCGTTCGTTCGATCGCTGAGTACTTAGAATTTTAGAGAGAGTGTTTGCATAAAATTTTTGTGACCCTCGTTCTGAATGAAAAACTACTATAAATACTACTACAAAGTGGTAACTGTTTCTTGATCATCTGGACGCTCCTCGATTTGCCACGTCGACCACGTTCTCCACTTTCATCTTCCATTCCTTCAGCGCGCCAATGCCTTTTGGGCCGCTCGTTGTTCCGTCTTTGGGCTTAGCCCAACTCTCTATCGGTTCGATTTCATACTTTCGATAGCCTTCTGGCAAAACCAAAACTGGACGCGTTATCCATATCTTTCGAAGCGCTCTTTGGCTTCGACCCAGTTGGCTTTCGACGCCAACTTTGAAAGTTTTGTTTTGACAATATCACCTCCAAATAAATATTGGACCCACCAATTATATTTAATTGATAAATACCAAATTTATATCCAACACAACCCCAATTACTATCGTTTTTTTCTCTTTTTTTTCAGTTTTTTTTAATTAAAAAAATAATAATTATACATTCATTAATGAATTGACAATAAAAAAATAAATATAAAATAAATTAATTCCACTTGTACGTGCCACGTCATCAATTTTGTCCAGTCAGCATCCATGTTATCGACTGAGGGGGTAAATGATGGAATCTTCATTTTACAGGGGGTAATCACAAAAAAAAAAATTACAGGGGGATAACGCAAAACTGGCCTATTTTACAGGGCGTAAAATCCTATTTACCCTTTATAAAGACTAACAAAATATATGATAAATTTTCGCTCTAACCCTGTTCCTTAATGAATTTTGATATTTTAAAGAATGCCCTTTGACGTGGATAGAATGTTCGATGGTTGTGTAAAGAACTACTATTACAATAAATGCTCTTTGTTATCTTTTCCTCTTCAGACTTGAGATCAAGATTATAAGGTTTTATCCAGTCATTGATTTCAGACCGTTGAATGGTGGACTCCGTTGAGGAGGGGACACATTGACGATCAAGTTAATAAGCACCGAATGTGAGAGGTATTAGGGTTTAAATATTGCATACTTGACCAGTGGCGGAACTGTAAAAAAAAGTTGAGGTGGGCAGACAAAAAATTATAATGTATAATAATTTTATACTAATTGTAATAGTTTATTCTGCCAAATCATTCTTTTGCATCTCATTAAACTCTAAACTAAATATAAATTTATATTTCATACAAAAAATTAAGTCAATAAGCACAAATTTGATCATCAACAAGTTAAATTGTGTTATTTTAAATAATATATTTTTTTTGGAAAAAAGATAGAAATTGTGCTTCTTTTCTTTTGTATTGATAAAGCTAAAAATATAAGGCTTAAATGCACTTTTGGTCCCCCTATTTTCAAAAAAAATGAAGTTTTGGTACCCCAATTTTAAAAATCAGTTTTTTAGTCCCCGTATTTTCAATTTTTTTTTAGTTTTGATCCCCCATCCTATTTTGGGGTTAATTTTGTTGATGTGGCCTTGTAACTAATGATGTGGCAACATTCATGTGGACAAATTTAATATCCATGTCATTATTATATATTTTTAAATTCAATAAAACTTTATTTATAAAATATTTTAATTATTAGAATTATATATTCAACTGAAATAATAATTGTTAAATCTTATAAAATATGAAATTTGAAACCTTAATTATCAAACCTTCAATTACTAGAATTTTATTCACCGTCAGAGAGAATCCTTCCTTACGGATTTCATCAATCCTATGGTTTCCGTTCAAACTCAACAATTTCTGGATTTTTAAAAACGATAAGAAATTAGAGATGATTTTGTGTTTCAATAGAAATTACTCATACTCTTTAAACTATTTATGACTTTGGATGAGTTTGAATGAAAACCCAGAAATTGTTTTAAGTTTGAAGTTGAATTCTAGATTGGTTTTATATAAAGTTGGATGATGATATGCATTAGTGGCAATGCCACATTAACAAAATTAGCCTTAAAATGGAATGGGGGATCAAAACTCAAAAAAAATTAAAATTGGGGGACTAAAAAGTTGGTTTTTAAAATAGGGGGACCAAAACTTCATTTTTTTGAAAATAGGGGGATCAAAAGTGCATTTAAGCCAAAATATAAATTCTTCTTCTTTTGTATCGGTATATATACCTATGAATATTAGATTTTTTTTTTAAAAAAAAGGAAAAGAAAAAAAAAGAAAAAAATGAAGAAAAGAGAAGAAAAAAGAACAAAATGTACACCTGCTATGCAGGATTCAAACTACCATCCTGGGCATGTAATGGCATGCTACAAGCCAGTAGGCTACGCCTCCATTTTATTATTGTTTGCGTAACTAAATATATATCTAGTATATTGGTTTTATTTTAAAAAAATATCAAGGGTATAATAGTAATTTCCTATTTTTCCGAGGGTGGCCGCGGCCCACCCCAACCACCCCCTAATTTCGCCTCTGTACTTGACCTAGACTATGAGTTAGGCTTTTATAAATAGATAGATAGATGATGATGATGATGATGATGATGATTAGGGTTTAAGGGAATAGCTTGAAGTCTTTGTTGAACTGGAAGTCTCCTCCATTATGATTGCTTCATTGTTTCTGGGTATTGGCGCTTTTGAGGTTGTCAGACCTTGTAGGTGACATGTTTTACTCAAAGTATCGTTGAGTTGTTGACCCATTGAAATCTTTCTTTGGTGACGTGTTTTTGCATCTTCCGCACTTTATAAACAACAAACTTGAAGTTCTAAGATTTTGTCAAAATCTTCCAAGATGCAATTTTGGCTGTATGTTTCTCCCTTAAGTGTTTGTTCTGAATGATGAAACATAAGAAATAAGGGTTTGAATTTTGTTGGTGGATGTTGACATTTTCTTAAATAAAAACATTTGAGCTAAAATACTAATTTAGGTTCATTATCAAAACATTTAAGTTCGATTTCAATCACAAATTGAGTTTAAATTAAACATTTTGTGCGATGGAAGCGCTTTCAGATCGATTCACGTCTATCATGAACGTATTGGTAAAGATTTATATGTGAGATAAAACCATTTATCGACTTACGATGATTATAAGTGCGCTAAGTGAAGATTAATCAATTTTTTAGATGAAATTTGAATAACCAATTAATTTTTTTTTGAATAACTCGCTCTAGTTTAACAAGTTTCCAATTCCTAAGTTCTAACCCTAGCCGTCACCTTTTTTCTTCTTCTTAGTTTATCAAAGAGGGGTGATTTCAGGTCAAATCTTGACCTAAAATCACCCATCCAAATTGTTTTTTCTTTCTCGTTATTAAATAAGTGTGATTTTTCACATATTTGTTTGGTTTTGTGTTATTTGTTATCCCGTCCTTGTGCGGTGTATTCTGTTGTGCCGTCTCTGTGCAGTGTATTTTGTTTTCCCGTCTTTGTGCGGTGTTCATTTGTTTCAGGTTGAAGGATTAGATCCGATCAAGTACAAATCTATCCAATGTCGACTTTTGTGTCATCAACGCTGTAGATCTGGGGGCATGGACATTCCAGACACTTCAATATATATGTAGGCTTATGTAATTTGCCGTTTTATGCTATTAACATGGATGCTGTGAGTTTGTTTGCAGATTCATCCTTTTTGTTTTTAGCAAATTTGAATTTGTATTACATCGATGTACTCTATCAGTTTGAATGAATGAATGAATATCCTTTATTTTTAGTAAAAAAAAAAAAACAAGTTTCCAATTAAGCCAATATATGGAAAAATTCAATTTGAAACTTTTATTGAGCAATTGGTGTTCAAGCTTTCAATAGGTTTATTAAAAAAACAAACGAAATTGACATCAAGTGTTTTTATCACACACTTGGTGTGCAATATTCAAAGAGTTCTTGCAAAACACAATGAAGCTTGATCAACCTATAGGTTCCAAAATAGACAAATAAGACCTGTTGAGGACAAAATCCTTATTTGATGTTTTAAAGATAACAAACATGTTAATTAATTTTAATTATGATTATCTTGTTATCTACTAATGTGTTTTGTGAGAAATGTTTCAACGATAATGATATCATCTGTCAACGGTAACGTTATGAATGATGAACTAATGGACAAGCAAAACATTACAAGCATGAGTAGCAACAAAGGTCTTGACTTAAATGATGAAGTGCTTCACAAAGATATTATTCCTTTGCCTCATCAAAAGTGGTAACATTTTAAGGAAACACTTATGTAAGGAATATGCCAAACATGGCATAAATTGAATCATGGGCCATAAAGCCTTTTTGGACTAAAGTAAATAAAGGCCCCGTTGAACAAACAAAAGAAGTTTCCATCAATGATTGAAGAAGATTTGAAATTCAAATAAAAGCCACATCACACAATGATGCCTTGGACGAAAATTGGCCAACAAGGTGAAGTCACACCATAAGACAAGTTGTAGCTAGTCTCATTCTCATCAAGGGAACATAGAGGGGACAAGAATCCAACAAGAGTTATCCCTTTGTGAACAAAGGACAATGAGTCACCAAAACAAGTACAATAATTACTTGATATTTTTTCCCACTTGCATACAAGTTGTCCAACCCTAAATTAGGAAAGATTCCTTCTTATGGACATATATGGGCCACGTAAATGCAATGGTTGCCTTAGATTAAAAGTGAAGTGCAAATTTCCATAACGGTAATGTTACTGAAGCAACGATAACGCACTATTCACAGCAAATTGACAGCACAACATTGTGACATGTCAAGTTGGATTTGAAATTCAAATCCCTCTCTCATACGCTCCTCCAAAGGTCATATTTGCCTATAAATAAAATGGAGCTACATGAAGGAAAGATTAAGAGTTTGCAAAAAGAATCAATTATATACTTAGTTGAAGCAAAAATCAACAAGTCATAAACTCTTCAAAAGCAAAGCAAATCATCAAAGATATCATTCATAAATTTGTGAAAAACAAATAGATAAAGCTTGCTATTATCAATCTCTCACTTGAGTTGATTTAACCCATATTCCCCACAAATATTGTAACCCTCTCAAGTCTTTCTTTCATGTTAGATTGAGTGTTTGTGAGAAAGTCTTTTCGAGTGAAGAAAAACATTTTGAGTGAAAGTCTTTTCGAGTGAAGAAAAACATTTGTGTAAAAGTCTTTTCGAGTGAAGAAAAGCAGATTGTATTGATCCAGTTGTGATCAAGTTTTTGATGCGAAGCAGAAGGTTCTGATCTTAGCATTTTTTAGTGGACAATCTCACAAGGACTGTGAGGACTGGACTAGCCCAAGTTGGGTGAACCAGGATAACTTCTGTGTGTTTTTCTCTTGGACTCTAAAATCCTTAAAACATACTAAACTAACTAACTGAGTAATACCAGAGTGCTCTGGGCCTTAAACATTTATTCATTCAGCAACTAACTCAGTATTTATATTGTTCAGTTATATTGTTGCTAACTATATTTCTTTTTATATTGTTAATTGTTAACTAACCAATTAAAAGAAATATTGTCTTGAGTTATTTTAAACTAACTTAAAAGATTTTAAAAAGGGTCACAATTCAAACCCCCCCCCCTTTCTTGTGACATTTATTGTTACTTCAATTGGCATCAGAGTCTGTCTCTATAGGTTTATACACTTAACTAGTGTTAGAGGAAGATACATTCCAGAAGGAGGATCTGCTTCAAGACCACCCTTGTTCACTGGAAAAAATTACTACTTTTGGAAAAACAAAATGCAATTGTTTTTAAAATCTCAGGAAGTAGGAATGTGGCGCATAATCACAGAAGGAGATTATGTTCCTACAGTAACTTCTGCTGAGGGAGTCATTTCAGACAAACCTGAAGATGCATGGACAGCTGCAGAACAACAAAAGGTACTCCTAAACTCTAAAGCTCATTTATTTCTATCATGTGCTCTAAGCATGGAAGAAAGTGAAAGAGTAGATGAATGTGATACTACTAAAAAGGTTTGGGACACTTTACAAGTTCACCATGAAGGAACTAGTCATGTAAAAGAAACAAGAATAGACATAGGAACTAATAAATTTGAAACTTTTGAAATGATTGAAAACGAAACTATTGATGAAATGTTTTGAAGATTTACTACTATCATAAATGAATTAAGATCTCTTGGAAAAACTTTTTCAACTAATGATAGAATTAGAAAACTTTTGAGATGTCTTCCAGTCACTTGGAGACCAATGGTTACTGCCATTACTCAAACTAAAGATTTGAAAACACTTCCCATAAAAGATCTTATTGGTACTTTAAAAGCTCATGAAGTTATTCTTCAAGGAGATAAACCTTTAAAAAAGGAAAAAAACCATTGCTTTAAAAGCTTCTCAAAAAGATATAAGTTTTTTAGAAGATGACTCTAAGGAATTAGAATCTACCCAAGAAGAGGCAGAAGGAGAACTAGATCTCATTTCTGGCAAAATCCAACGTATGTTAAGAAGAAGAGATCAAATTAGAAGAAACTTTTCTTCAGGAAAAGATATGCAGAAAAATGACTTTGATAAAAGTCAAGTGACCTGCTTTGGTTGCAACAAACTTGGACATTACAAATCAGAATGTCCCTTAAACAAATCTCCCAGAAATTTTCCCTTCAAGAAAAAATCCATGTTAGCTACCTGGGATGATGATGATGAATTTGAAACAAATAAAGAAGAAGAAGAAGCCAACATCTGTCTAATGGCAGATTCAAAAAATGATGAGGTATTTCTCTTTGATAAAACTCATCCTTATGAAGAATTAGAAACTAATTTTGATAGTTTATTGCATGATTCTGAATTCTTATCCAAACAATGTTTTTTATTACAAAAAGAAGTTTCTGAACTAAAAGAAGAAAAGAAAAAACTTCAAACTAATATTCGTAATTTTGAAAAGATTAACAAAGACTTAATTGAGTCAAAAGAAAAACATGTTTGCTCTAGTGATTTATCTAAGAAAATAGATGAAAATGTTGTGTTAAAAAATGAAATAATGGAACTAAGAAATGATCTCATTGGGTTCATAAAATCAACTGAAACTTTTCAAAACATTATGGGATCACAATCTCAAGCTCTTAACAAAAATGGTTTAGGTTTTAATGAAGTTAAAAACAAAATTTTTGAAAATGTTCTTTTGCCAGCAAATAGAGAACTTAAGTTGAGATGTTCATTTTGTAACAAAAATGGTCATCATGAATCAATTTGCTATCAAAAAGAAAGTTATGAAAGTTTTTACTATGAACCAAAACGTTATCGTCACTTAGAGAGAAAAAATAAACATCGTTCATTTTGCAAAAACTTTGGACATCTTGAAAAAGAATGTTATTTTAAGAATAAACAAATTGTGAAAACTAACCCTTAAGGACCCAAGTCATTATGGGCACCTAAACGAAAAATTCAAAATGCAGGGATACTATCAAGGTGCAAAGAAAAAGCCTTGGTTTTTGGACAGTGGTTGTTCAAAACACATGATAGGAGATAGAAGGTGTTTTCTCTCCTTCATCAAAAAAGAAGGAGGGTCAGTTACGTTTGGTAATAATAATACTGCACAAATAAAAGGAAAATGTATTATAGGTAATAATGATTCTGCAAAAATTGAAGATGTTCAATATGTAGAAGGTCTAAAACATAATTTACTTAGTATTAGTCAATTATGTGATAGTGGTTTTGAAGTTATTTTTAAACCAAATATTTGTGAAGTCAAACAAACTTCATCAGGAAAAGTTTTCTTTTCCGGATCAAGAAAGAAAAATTTGTATGTTTTATACTTAGATGACATTCCAGCTGAATCATGTTTTATGTCTATCGAAAAAGATAAATGGATTTGGCACAAAAGAGCTGGTCATATAAGCATGAAAACAATTTCAAAATTATCTCAACTTGATCTAGTAAGAGGTCTTCCAAAAATTATGTTTGACAAAGATAAAATCTGTGAAGCTTGTGTAAGAGGAAAGCAAGTCAAAAGTAGTTTTTATCCAAAAGATTTTATTTCAACTAAAAAACCTCTAGAACTACTTCACATTGATTTATTTGGTCCTGTCAACACCACTAGTCTTGGTGGAAAACAATATGGTTTTGTTATAGTTGATGATTTCTCCAGATACACATGGGTTTTGTTTTTGAAAAATAAAGATGAATCTTGTGATGCTTTCAAAAACTTTTGTAAACTTGTTCAAAATGAACAAAGCTCAAATATCATCTCTGTCAGAAGTGATCATGGAGGAGAATTTGAAAATTCATCTTTCAAATCATTCTTTGATGAAAATGGTATTTCTCATAATTTTTCTTGTGCAAGAACTCCTCAGCAAAATGAAGTTGTTGAAAGAAAAAATAGAACTTTACAAGAAATGGCGAGAACAATGTTAAATGAATCAAATGTTGAAAAATATTTTTGGGCTGAAGCCATAATTACTTCTTGCTATATTTTAAATAGAGTTTCAATAAGAAAAATTCTAGATAAAACTCCATATGAACTTTGGAAAAATAGAAAACTAAACATATCATATTTTCATATTTTTGGATGTTTTTGTTATATCTTAAACACAAAAGATAATCTTGGTAAATTTGATTGAAAATCAGATAAAGCTATTTTCTTAGGATATGCTACTAATTCTAAAGGATATAGAATTTATAATTTGAAAACTCAAACCATGGAAATAAGCATGAATATTATCTTTGATGAATTTGATGATCTTATAATGCCATCAATTGATGATGAGCAAGAAAGACTAACTTCTCAGGATGTTCCAAATCAAAAGAAAGAAGATGATCCTCTTCTTCCTCCAAAAACCTTAAGAATTGTTGGGAATCATCCTCAAGATCAAATCATTGGAAGTTCCACTGATGGAATAAGAACAAGACTATCATTCAAAGACAATGATAACAACATGGCAATGATCTCTCAGATAGAGCCAAAATCCATTGGCGAAGCCATTATTGATAAATCATGGGTAGAAGCAATGAGAGAAGAACTTCTTCAGTTTGAGAAAAATCAAGTATGGTTACTTGTTCCATCTCATACAGATCATTCAATCATAGGAACAAGATGGGTTTTTCGAAACAAGCTAGATGAAGAAGGTAAGGTTATTAGAAACAAGGCAAGACTTGTTGCTCAAGGGTATAACCAGCAAGAAGGTATTGATTACGATGAAACTTTTGCTCCAGTTGCCAGGTTAGAAGCAATAAGAATTCTTTTAGCATATGCATCACATAAAAATATTAAATTATTTCAAATGGATGTTAAAAGTGCTTTTTTAAATTGTTTTCTAAATGAAGAGGTGTATGTTCATCAACCTCCTGGTTTTGAAAATGAAAAGAAAAAAGATCATGTGTTCAAACTTTCAAAAGCTTTGTATGGTCTAAAACAAGCTCCAAGAGCTTGGTATGACTGATTAAGTGCATTCTTAATCAAGAACAATTTTTCTAGAGGAAAAATTGACACAACTCTTTTTACAAAAATTGATAAATTGGATTTATTAATTGTTCAAGTCTATGTTGATGATATTATTTTTGGATCAACAAATGAAAAATTATGTGAAGATTTTTCCCATCTCATGCAAAATGAATTTGAGATGAGCATGATGGGAGAACTGAGATATTTTCTTGGTTTACAAATTAAACAAGAAATAAATGGAATTTTTATTTGTCAAGAAAAATATATTAAAGATCTTCTCAAAAAATACAAAATGAATGAAGCCAAAATTACGGCAACTCCCATGCATCCATCTACAAATTTGGATAAAGATGAGGAAGGAAAAATTGTTCCTGAAAAGGAATATAGAGGTATGATTGGATCTCTATTGTACTTAACTGCAAGTAGACCAGACATAGTTTTTGCAGTAGGTTTATGTGCACGTTTTCAAACTTCTCCTAGAGAATCGCACCTAACTGCTGTTAAAAGAATTTTCAGATATCTTGTCGGTACTACTAATCTTGGTCTTTGGTATAGCAAAGATTCTATTTTTGATTTAATAGCTTATTGTGACGCTGACTACGCTGGAGACAAAATTGAAAGAAAAGTACAAGTGGTGCATGCCAATTTCTTGGAAAAGCACTCATAAGCTGGTCATGCAGAAAACAAAACACGATAGCATTATCTACCACTGAAGCTGAATACGTGTCAGCTGCAAGCTGTTGCTCTCAAGTTCTATGGATTAAAAATCAGCTTGAGGATTTCTCAATAAGGTACGAAAATGTACCTATTTATTGTGATAATACTAGTGCAATTAATTTGTCAAAAAATCTCATTCAACATTCAAGATCCAAGCATATTGAGATAAAACATCATTTTATTAGGGATCATGTTAATAAAAAAGAAATTGAATTAATTTTCGTTGACACTGAAAATCAACTAGCTGATATCTTCACTAAACCTTTAGTAGAAGATCGTTTTAATGAGTTAAAAGATAAATTAAAAATAATTCAAAATCCCATTAAAAGCTAGTAATCCAGAAATATCTAAGGTGAATTAAAAAAAAATTATCCTTTAATAAGATGACAACCCATTAATAATTTCCTTTCTTATTTAAAACTTTTCATCTAACCTACTTTACTAAGTGTGATCACTACTATCTGAAAAGGGGTATCTTTTCAAGATAGCACATCTAATCACCTTTCTTAACCTTCCTCGGTTACTTAAACCAACCTCCCTCATTACTTCATCTTCATAACCTCTTCCTCTTCCCATCCTAACCGAGTTCATCATCATTATCATCTTAATCTTTCTTCTTCCTTCATCTTCTTCACATCGCAACAATGAGAACCAAACAAACAGCCAGACGAGCTCCACCATTTAACCAAAACCAATCACCACCACGATTCCGCAACCCATCACCACCACCATCTTCATCGTTACCCTTGAACTTAAAACCCTTAAGAACCTTGTTTCCTCCTTACTATGATCAGCCACCACCAAATCTAGTTCAAACACCACTAAATCAAAATCAAACTCCACCACATCTCAAGCCAAAATCAAAGAAAAAACCTTCTTTTTCTGCTCCTCCTCGCCGTTCCCAAAGGTTGAGAGAAAACTTTGCAAACCAAAAAACACAAAGCAATGCTGAGAAAGTCTACATTAACTGTGATTCCACAGAAGAGGACGAAACTGATGAGGAAGAAACTGTCATCCCTCCATCTTCAAAATCGTATTCAAACTCTTCCTCTGATTCCTCAAGTGAGGAAACCAAGTCAAACTCTTCCATTCCCATTCAACCACAATCTGAGAAAGGAAAAGAGAAAGTCTGTGAAACTACTTCAAACAAGTCAAAGAACAGAACACAAAAAGAAAAATCTGTTAATGCCTTGTCTAAAGATGAAACTCCAATGTTTCCATCAGAAGCTGAAGAATCAATTTTTCAAGAAAAATGGAGAACAAAACCTATTGCACCAGGAAGGTTCTTCAATTTTGAAGCACTCAAGTCACACCCTCTCGAGATTAAGGCCTACACTGACTTCCAAGGTTGGTCTTCTTTTCTTTCTCTTAGAGAAACCTATTACACTAAGTTGATCCAAGCCTGCCTTTTACTTTAAGGCTAAGTGTGATCGTGAAAATAGCACCATTAGAACCAATGTTAAGGGAGTAGAGTTTGAACTAAACCCTGACATTATTGCTGATATTCTTAAAATTCCAAATGATGGTTTTAGGTCTTATGGTAAAAACTGGTATAGCTTAGCTAGAACCACTTTTGAAGAAGTTAGAGTTCCCATTTTCACTCTAGGATCACCTACAGACTCTCGCAAAACTTCTGACCTAAATTTTTTACCTAAAATCTTTCACATCATAACTCAAGGGAGTGTCTTGCCAAGACAAGGCAAATATGCTGAACTAGATGATAATGAACTCATGGTTATTCATAATCTTTTTGAAAGAAAAAAGCTAAACCTTCCATTCCTAATGATCAATTTTATGATGGATATAGCTAGTAAGAATAACAAGAAGTTCTGTGTCTCTTATGGCATGGCTTTAACTAAAATCTTTGATCATTTCAAAATACCTGTTGAGGGGGAAATTGCTGATACTGAACACAAGAAATTTTCCTTAAAAAACCTCAAACATTTCAAAAATGAACCTATCTCCCAAGCTCCTGTAAAAGTTTACACTAGAGCCAAGAGAAAGAGAAATGAGCAGTATGATGACACTGCACAATCTCAACAAATCCCTGAACCTTTTGTTGAAAATGAAGTTGTTCCAAATCCATCTTTTGCGCCACACTCTGTTGAAACAGAAATCCCTCAAAATGAGGCTTTTATTTCTTCATCCTCATCTCAAATGTTAGGTCCTAGAGCTGAGATAAACTTGAACATCCCTCTGGCCTATCCACAAAATGAAATACCAACTGAAGCTGCACCTCAACTGAGCCATAACTTGCTCCAAATCTTGTAGAAACTCAACTTGTGAACCAACCTGACTCTGACTCTGTGCTAGAACATCTTACAACCTCATCCACTAGTGCTCCACTTTTTTCTTCTCCACCAAGCTTCAATATTCCACCTATGTTTAATGAAAGCCTTACCAATCGCATTTTCAACTTCTCACCTCCTCCAAATCTGTTTTCACAACCTTTTTTCACTCAACATATATCCATTAATCAACCCACTTTGAATTTACCCAACATTTCAAATTTCAATGCTGGACCATCAAATGCTGCACCTAGGTCTCTACCAAAAATGCCAAGATCCAAAGTTGAAAGAACCACCTCCAAAACTAGGAGTAATGTGAAAAAATTATTCCAAGCTATGCAACTCCTTGACTCTCATCTGACTTATAACACCCTTGAACACTCCATCATGAGAGATTGGATTTCTAATGTTTTCTGTGAAAGATTCAACCTTCCAAAACCTCCACTCAATCCATATACAATCCATGTTCATGTCATGCCTCAACCTTCAACATCATCATCATCAGATGAATCATCACCATCAAGGTCTGCTCCTTAGATCACTTTTTGATGTGACAAAGGGGGAGAAAAAGAACAAGAAGGAACAAGCTGCAGATGCTGGCACAACAAAAAGAGCGCACCTCTTTTCATCATTATCTTTGTTCTATTTTATCTTATTTTTCATTTTGAACTGTGATGTTAAAAACTATGTTTTATGATGCATTTTCATTTGTATTTTGAACTAGTGCGCCAGTATGTTATGCTATGATAGCATGCATCTCCAAGTTTATTTTGAATCCATATATGAAAAACTCTTGCTGCTATGAAATGAATGATTTATATGTTATGATATTAAGCAGGTTTGTATGTCAGTAATATTTGATCACAAAGAACAAAGCTATGCTTTTTGAAATATGCAGTTGAGAAATACCTCAACAGTTTTTATCATGATCTTTTTTTTCTGTCAAACTTATGTATGGCAGTTGCAGGATTCATGTTGAAATATTTCACATGGTAATATGTGATAAAACTGATATGCATATGTCTTGATTCTCTAAAAACATGCTAAGTTTGATAAAACTATTATGTTGAGAATCCATCATCACTTTCTGCAATGAAGGCAGATAAAAAATATTCAAACAAAAGGACAAGTAATGCTCTAATCAAAACATACAAATTGTTTTGGAAATATCCTTAAAAAATCTGATATGAAACATATTTTCAAATTTTGAGCAAAACCATCATAACCATAAACATTCACTTTGGTAAAAGAATGATTTGTTCAAACTATCATATTATTTTTAATCAAAGTTTAAACTCAATTTGCTATTGAAAATAGAATGCTTAAATTGAGGGGGAGTTATTGACAAATCAAATGCAAAAGATTATCAAAATCTTTTTATCAAAAACTCAAATCAAAATTAAGTTAAATGTTTGTCATCATCAAAAAGGGGGAGATTGTTGAGGACAAAATCCTTATTTGATGTTTCAAAGATAACAAACATGTTAATTAATTTTAATTATGATTATCTTGTTATCTACTAATGTGTTTTGTGAGAAATGTTTCAACGATAATGATATCATCTGTTAACGGTAACGTTATGGATGAGGAACTAATGGACAAGCAAAACATTACAAGCATGAGTAGAAACAAAGGTCTTGACTTAAATGATGAAGTGCTTCACAAAGATATTATTCCTTTGCCTCATCAAAAGTGGTAACATTTTAAGGAAACACTTATGTAAGGAATATGCCAAACATGGCATAAATTGAATCATGGGCCATAAAGCCTTTTTGGACTAAAGTAAATAAAGGCCCCATTGAACAAACAAAAGAAGCTTCCATCAATGATTGAAGAAGATTTGAAATTCAAATAAAAGCCACATCACACAATGATGCCTTGGACGAAAATTGGCCAACAAGGTGAAGTCACACCATAAGACAAGTTGTAGCTAGTCTCATTCTCATCAAGGGAACATAGAGGGGACAAGAATCCAACAAGAGTTATCCCTTTGTGAACAAAGGACAATGAGTCACCAAAACAAGTACAATAATTACTTGATATTTTTTCCCACTTGCATACAAGTTGTCCAACCCTAAATTAGGAAAGATTCCTTCTTATGGACATATATGGGCCACGTAAATGCAATGGTTGCCTTAGATTAAAAGTGAAGTGCAAATTTCCATAACGGTAATGTTACTGAAGCAACGATAACGCACTATTCAGAGCAAATTGACAGCACAACATTGTGACATGTCAAGTTGGATTTGAAATTCAAATCCCTCTCTCATATCCAAATGTCATATTTGCCTATAAATACAATGGAGCTACATGAAGGAAAGATTAAGAGTTTGCAAAAAGAATCAATCATATACTTAGTTGAAGCAAAAATCAACAAGTCATAACCTCTTCAAAAGCAAAGCAAATCATCAAAGATATCATTCATAAATTTGTGAAAAACAAATAGATAAAACTTGCTATTATCAATCTCTCACTTGAGTTGATTTAACTCATATTCCCCACAAATATTGTAACCCTCTCAAGTCTTTCTTTCATGTTAGATTGAGTGTTTGTGAGAAAGTCTTTTCGAGTGAAGAAAAGCATTTTGAGTGAAAGTCTTTTCGTGTGAAGAAAAGCATTTGTGTAAAAGTCTTTTCGAGTGAAGAAAAACATATTGTATTGATCCAGTTGTGATCAAGTTTTTGATGCGAAGCAGAAGGTTCTGATCTTAGCATTTTTTAGTGGACAATCTCACAAGGACTGTGAGGACTGGACTAGCACAAGTTGGGTGAACCAGGATAACTTCTGTGTGTTTTTCTCTTGGACTCTAAAATCCTTAAAACATATTAAACTAACTAACTGAGTAATACCAGAGTGCTCTGGGCCTTAAACATTTATTCATTCAGCAACTAACTCAGTATTTATATTGTTCAGTTATATTGTTGCTAACTATATTTCTTTTTATATTGTTAATTGTTAACTAACCAATTAAAAGAAATATTGTCTTGAGTTATTTTAAACTAACTTAAACGATTTTAAAAAGGGTCACAATTCAAACCCCCCCTTTCTTGTGACATTTATTGTTACCTCAAGAACAACTAAACAACACAAAAAGTTTTGTTTAGGGAGTTCTCGGATTTCTCGTCCTCGCTTTTTCGTTACGTCTCTCCCAATTCCCAAAAATAGAATTGAGCAATTTATTTCAAAATAATTTGAAAAAGAATACAATCAAAGGTTTAGAGATCCAATTACAAAGATGGAAAAACCACTTCTTCAATCCTTGATCAAAGTTATCACCAATCCCTTTGATTCTTGATCTTGCACGAAGATAATACCCAAGCAATGCAAAATACGTTAAAATAGTCGATTTTTCACAAAATACAAGTAAAAAACCACCATTTTTGGGAGGAAGAGGGTGCTAGCCATCACTTATTACCCTTAACCATCATACCAGACTAGTAAAAATAAAAAAGCTAAACAAATTTCGTCATGCTTCAATAAAAATGCGAAAAACATAAACAAAAAGATAGAACTTACAAGTTAGAGAAAATAGGAAACAAATGTGATGACAGTAATGGCAATAGAGTTCCAAACTTCAAGCAAACAACGATCCAAGAGCACAAAAACCTTCAAGGGAACTAAGAACTTAAAAGTCGTTTTCTTCAAAAACTTGAGAACTGAAAGGTTGAGAAGTTGAAGGGAAATAAGATGTTCAAAAATCCCTCCACTTTCCTATTTATAAAGGAATCGCCAACTAGCGCACCTGTACGAATTAAAACGACACCTTTCCCATATGAAGCGTCGCTTCAATCCAAAGGCTCTAGTCGAAAAGATGCAACGATCTAGATCTAATCACCGAGAAAAGGAAAGGGCGCGTTGATCCAACGATTCACAAACTCCTCGGGATCAGAAGCTAATAGGAGTATGCACTCAAGTGCGTCAGAATAACATCTACACGTGGCAGCAGGAGACGAAATGACTTGTCCCCTCAAGTCATGTCCTTCTGATCGCACAAATCTAGCCGAATCCGAGAACCATTATTTTAGAATATCTTCAACGAAAAAGAAAATTGTAATCCTCAACGAGATTGACGGATCCATAATAAATTATTGAAAGTTCCATCTTCAACAAACCTTCGTTTATGCCCGTCATCGAATACGCTCCTTGTAAACAATCAAATCTATTATACTCGTCGAAGATACACTTCAGCAAACTTTGCTTCTACGTGCAACGCAAACATGTGCGGCGGTTATGCTCGCATAATCTCCACGACTCAAAGCATCAATGCTCGATACGATAAAGACAACCTCAGCGCGTCACTCGAATATGAACGTTTGCTAGCTCGACATCTGCAATCGCAACAAACATCAAGTCATTATGCTCCTGCTCAAGCATAGATGTTGGAACAAGTTTGGTTCTGCAACAACATCCTTGGAGTTTTGATGATAACATAAGAAAACAATTTTGTGCACTAACCGTTTTATTAAGTGTGCAGAAAATAAGTAAAGAAAGGATGATTCTAAGATGATAAAAGAAGCGATTTTGGACTCTCAAGTTCAATGGACTCTGAACGTCAAGACTCTAACTCTGGACTAGGTGAAGCAAAGGCTCTGGACATGATATGTTTTGGACTATGTATCACTAGAACTAGAAAACAGAATCTGAGCAGCAAGTCAACATATACGCTACAAGAATCTAAATCTTAGATAATGAAGGAATTAACTAAGGAAACATGATAAAGCTTCAACTTAATTACAAATAAGAAGTCAACGATTCAGAAAGAGAAAGGAAAATCTACAACAATTTGTACAAGAGCATCAAATAAGAAAGTATTTCATTATGGAAATCAAACTTGGTGAAACCAATAAGGAATATACTACAACGGTAAACTTGAAAACTTGTTATGGTGCAATTAAATCAGTGAAGAAGCTCTCAAATCAAATTCCAACGGCACAATCCTTCATCAACATACTCGCACAAAAATATACATACATACATACATAATCATTCTTCAATTCATTTGTAAATCCTTGTAAAAAAAACACTTAGTGTTGTAAATTATCTATGTGTATGAGCTTAGGGATGACAAAAAAACCCAAACCCGAGAGACCCACCCGAACCCGAACCCAAGTCAACGGGCGAAACCCGATTTGACTGGATTTGGGTTTGGGTTCGGGTGACACCCGATAATATGGGTGTGGGTTTGGTATCAGTCAAACCCACACCCGAAACCCATACACCCACCCGAAATATTTTATAATTATCTAATTACCCCCATAGTCTCCCTCAATATCCTTGAAAGACCTTAAATTTTAGTTGTAATTTAATTTCTTGAAAGTCTATGTTGTAATTTCTTGAAAGTCTATGTTTGAATTTTCTTGGAAGACCTTAATTTTAGTTGTAATTTAATTCAAAAAGTCTATGTTGGAATTTAATTTCTTAAATTTGCAAATTATTTTTAAATGTGCTGCGGGTTTGGGTTTGGGTGAAAAAACCTGAACCCAATGGGTGTGGGCGTGGGTGTTATTTTGCCACCCGAACAACCTTTGGGTTTGGGTGATGATTTCGGGTGTGGGTTTGGTAATTGTCAAACCCGCACCCGTGGGCGCCCGTTGCCATCCCTATATGAGCTTAAGGTATCTTTGTGTAATCTGCTTATCAAGAAGCAATTCTGTAAACAGAGGGAATTGTAAATGAACAATGGTTGATATCCTTGAGGGACTAAGGTTAGTCAGCTTCCTCGAGAAGTCATTGACTGTGGTCAGTGAGGTTGTAATCTTTCTAGATTAGTGGAGTGGACTGGAGTAGCCTCATTAACGGTGAACCAGTATAAAAATACCTTGCCATCTTTATTTGTTGTTGTCATTAGTTTTGCTCATCGTGTCTTTGAATTTGGGAAAAAGTTCAAATCCTTAGAAATCCAATTCAACCCCCTTTTTTTGTTTCCTGAACCTTCAATAACAACTTGGGGGGCTCCTGTCCTGGACTGGGCTTGAGGCCCAATAGCTGAGGGGATCCTCCTCCTTAATCGTCGAGCACGACCCAATTACAGAGCAGCCTAAGATCACACTAGCCAGGTCAACAGATAACATACCCATCGTATCATAACACCCGACATCAGAATGATGGGCATTTACTGCCCATCAAGGCTCCTCGGTCGTTTTTCAACAGCCATTTATGGCATTAACACGCGCCCATCAATGGTCTTAGCCATTTAAGGCCTAAATGCAGTTTTACCTCCTGTTTTGAATAAATCGGAATTTTACCCCCCATATTTTAAAATCCGGAATTATATCCCCTATTTTAAAATCCTGAATTTTTCGCCCCCTATTTTATAATTTTTTGGATTTTGGCCCCTTCCAAAATTATGCACAAACTCTACTTCCGAGCCTCAACTTTAAAGATTCACACGTAACTCAATTTGGATTAATAATTCACAAAACTGATAAAAAAAAATGACCGTAATCGAGTTAGCTTTTTACAGAATCAAACCCCACTAAATTTGGAGTTATAGAGAGAGATTAATTCTGTTTTAGTTAAGATCTGTCCAATTACTAATTTTGCAGAAATATGCTTCTGATCTTCAAATCCAACATCGTCTACCGAACGCATCGTAACTCCAAATTCGATGAAATTTAAATGTCACCAAGGGTAATTTCGTTAGCTTTCTAGACATGTAAATACTACTCAAAAATGAGTTACAGGGTGAGAGACATGACAAAAATATTAGTAGTAGTTCTATACGATAATTAATTTGGATATACCTTAACTAAAACGTTAATTAATCTCTCTCTGTAACTCCAAATTTTGTGGAGTTTGATTCTGTGGAAATCTAACTCGATTACGGTCATTTCGGTACTAGTTTGGTGAATTATTGATCCAAATTGAGTTATGTTCGAAGCTTTGAAGTTGAGGCTCGGAAGCCGATTTTGTCTAGAATTTTTTTTTTGGGGGGGGGGGAATCCAAAATATTAACATATAAGATCTTGTTCAATTTGTTTTGTTGAGTATTTTCAAAATATTAAATTTTTATAATTTTTACGAATAGACAATTAAATATATTAGTAATCAAAATTGTGCATTGGCATTTGGCGTACGCGTAGTGGTCAAACAAGGTCTTATAATTATGAACAGAGGTAGTATAAACAAAAGTTACCAAAATCAACTTCATTTAATGTTATTCTTCCAAATGTACCCTTATTAATTGTTCTACGTTTTAACATGATTGTAGAGTTCCGATGCATATTTAATATATTGTAAGATCATTTTAGGAATTTCAAAAAAAATACCACATAAAATCAAGATAAAAAGAGTACTCCTTAATAAGTGTGAAAAAAAATTTGCTTACAAAAAAGGCCGGAGTAGTACATAAGGATAAAAATAGGGATGGCAATTTGACCCATACCCAGAGGGTACCCGCAAAAATTACCCACAACGGATAGGGTAATAACCCACATTTTGGGTACGGGCACGGGTATGGGTAATGACCCGCAAAAATGAACGGGTATGGGTGCGGGTACGGGTACCTTAATACCCACCCCGCCCCATATCCGCATAATATATATATATATATATATATATATATATATATATATATGGGATATGCTACAAGACACCCACTAAGGTGTTTTTTAGCAATGAACACCTTTTTGTTTGGACCAAAAAGCCATTCTTTTCTTTATAGAAGCTATTAAATATATAGGTTTAATTGTAATTTACAAATTATGTTTTTAATTATTAATAATTTTTTATTCCTCTCTCTTGTCGGTTCCATTTCCATCTCTGCAACTAATTTCTTCTTCCTATCCTCCTCACCAATGATCTCATTCTTTGAATCAAATGGAAACAAATTATACAATCTCATGTTTTGGAATTAAAAAACAACAACCCATTTTTCTTATATAAAACAAAATAAAAATAAACAAATGAAAAGAGGATAGAATTTTGTAGTTCTTAAAGCCAGTAGCTTGCTGCAACTCCCCTTGTTTTGCGTCGTCACAAGCCATCTCATCACTAGCCAATTTTGGGTAGTTCTTCGGGTATATAGAGACGTAACCACCGGTTGGCGGCGACAAACAAAATTGGGCATAAAATTGGAAATTGTAGAACTTCGATTCGACACATACTAGAACAAGTTCGGGATCAACTAGAGTGGATATGCTGCTTTTCGAGCTGCACCGACGAAGTGAGCTTTCATCACTTTGGTAATGGCGTAAAGTACAATAGAGGAGAGCAAAAACAAAAATAATATTGAAAAATTAATTAAATTTTGAATTACTTAACTACCCTTAACCATGACTTGTTTTTTAAAAAGAGAAAGTGGCAGTTTTGGTCAAAATAAAAAGGTGTTCATTGCTAAAATACACCTTCACCAATAGTAGAGGGTGTCTTGTAGCATATCCCATATATATATATATATATATATATATATATATATATATATATATATATATATATATATAAATCAATTTAAAACAATACAACTCTACTAAACTATTACATATTTTTAATAAAAATGTTTATTTATAACGTAATATAAAAATAATGTGAATATTTAACATAAATATGAACTTTAACATAAGGTGAGTAATAATTTTGTTTATAATTTTCATTAGTCAATATTAAAATCTTTGAATTTTTTTTAATTCTATTAAAATTATATGATATTTTATAATTGATCAATTTATTTTTAGTAAAAACGTGGGTACCAGGTACGGGTATGGGTACCTAGGTACCTATATGGTATGGGGACGAGGACAAAAGTTGTTACCAGAGCTGTCAAAAAGGGTCGGGCTATCGGGCCTGCCCATTAGCCCTATCCTTTTACACGAGTCGGACTTTATAAAAAGGGGGCCGGGCCTTATCGGGTCAGGCTTTTTCATGGGCCAGCCCACAGGCTTTTGGGCCGGCCCCTTAAAGAATTAAAAAAATTATTTAAAAAATTTTCACAATCTTTTTATCGTTATATTTTGGTCCTATTTTTATGCATAAATTCATATATAATTTTTTTTATTATTTTTGTTGTTTTATTGTTATTATCTGTGTTTTGTTCCTATCTATAATCTGTTTTATTCTTATTTTTAAGCATATCATCTTTTTTATATTTTTTTTAATTTTTTTTTTGTGCAATTATAACGAAGGATATAAAACTTGGAATATGGTTATTTTAAGCCTATCATCTTTTTAGTGTATTTATTAAATTCTTTCTATATTTTTGTGTTTTTTTTACTTAAATTACAATGGATGAATGAAAGATATAAAACTTGGAATTTTTTTTGGGTAGTAATAATAATAATAATATGATGAAAAACTTATTGGATTAGAATGAGATTATTTGTTAGAGATTTGTTTGTTTGTTTGATGAGGATAAAGAGGAAGATATTGTTGTTTGAGAGATTATGTGAGAAAATATAGGAATACGAATTACTTCTTGAAGATTTAGTTGAGAAATATAACATAAATTTAGTAGAATATGTTTTTTTTTTTAAAAAAATACTATGAAAATTAGTGGGCCGGCCCATCGGACTATGTAGGCTTTTGCTTATCGGGTCGGTCTAAGCGGGCCGGACCATGAAGTTAACGGGTCTGACTGGGCCGACCCCTTTATTTGACCGGGTCAGGCCAGACCGGACCGGCCCCTTTGACAGCGAGTATAGGGATGAATACGAATATTTTTTCAATCCGCAGGGATGGGTACTATAGTACCCTACGTCCCTACCCATTGTCATCCCTAGATTGAAAAAGAAAAAAAATGATGATACAATGATAGAAAAAAATAAATAAATAAGCGAGGATAGAAAGTTCTTGAACAAAAAAAAAAAAAAACAAGAAAGTTGCTTACTTAAACCCTTGCTGTGTTTGCCCGGTGACACGCTCATCGGTAACCGATTTATCTCCATTTCCCTGCTCATATATTGATTCCCACAAAATTTGACCACGCCCTTTCTGTGGCGTTCAAGTTTTCATCTGTTCCCTACCCTTTTTGTTCAATTTTCTGCAATTACACGTACGTCTATATATTTCATGTTTCTGTTGTTTCAATTTTGGGCATACAATTTTTTATTTTTATTATTGTTATTAGTATGTATATAATCTAGTGAAAGATATACTACTATTTTGTGAACAGCTGTTTGTTTGTTTATTAAAAAAACTAGATCCTTCCTTCCTTCCTTTTCTGTTATTGCAGCTCTGTCCTTGAATTAAATTGGAATTTTGGAGAACTTGAGGATTTTGACTTCTTCTGAGGTGTTACAAACAAGCTCAAAATGAATTTGAAGGTTAATCGTATAAATTGGGTGGGGAATATTTACCAGAAGTTTGAAGCAGTGTGCCAAGAAGTGGACGGTATTGTAGGCCAGGTGCTGTTTCATTATTGCTTTGCTATTTGTCTTTTTATTTTTTATTTTCTTCATTTACGTAGTTATTGTATGAAACTTGTTACTATTTTCTCTCATTTGTTTTGAGTCAGGATGCTGTTAAATATCTCGATAACCGGGTCCAGAATGTTGGAGATAGTATGAAAAAGTTATATTCTGAAGTTGTACATGAGCTACTACCTTTTCCTACCTTGTCCAGTCCTACAAAATATGAAGCTCGTTCATTTCCTTTGAAAAATAATGTTGGGTCCACAGCTGGTTGTGTTGAAGATAAAAATAAAGATAGAAGTAAAAACGTGGGTGAGGAACAACCTGTCAATAATTTTATCGATTCATCGCAGGATTCTATTGCAATGGATCTTGCTAATGATCAACAAGAATATAATCCTGAAAAACATGAGCTTGTAAATCAAGCTAGTAGCACAACTTGTTCAGATTCTGCTGAGGTGGATGATTCTTTCAAAACTCGAGAAATTTTAGCGGAACTTACAATCATTGAAGAGACTGCCCTAAAGTCTGCATCCGAGCTAGTGAATTTGATATCTGATAGAGAGAAAGAACCCTTTGAATTCTCGATACATAATCAATCCTGTTCTGGTTCTTCTGATACTGCATGTGGAGGAGTTTCAGTGAGAACGGAAGAACTATGTTTGATTGTTGAAGAAAATAATATGAATTCATCTGCTGAAGTGTTAAATTTCAAGACAGAAAAATCATCTGATGCTGTTAAGGGTGATAACGGTATACTAGCTGGAGTTTCATCTGCATCATGCAAAAGGCCAAATATCACAGAGACGGTATCTTCATACTTCAACAGTTCCTTAGTTTCTGATAGTCCATATTCAGAGTCCGTAGGAAGCTACCCCTTTGAAATTGAATCTTACAAAAGAAATTCAGGGGAGGTTGTTTTGTCTATTTCAGATAGTTCCATGGCACATGTATGCTGTGAACCCCCCCAAATAGCTAGCCAGGTCAAGGAATCCCGTGATGTAATCGTTTCTTCTTGTCGATGTCAATCAGCAGAATCAAATGGTTGGTTTTCTCAATCCCATGATGCAATTTGAAATCTTTTCAGGGTTATGCTTACTTGAAGTTGTATTGTTACTACTGTTGTTCTTTCAACATTTTCTTTTCCTTTGTATTTATTTTTTGGCAAAATTACGCTACAAGTCCTTTATCTTATTTTTTTGTAACACTTTGGTCCTTTATCTTTTTTTTGTAACATTTTGGTCCTTTATCTTTTATTTGTAACACTTTAGTCCTTTATTTTTTTATTTGTAACACTTTAGTCCCTTTTTTTTGTAACAGTTTGGTCCTTTATCTTTTTTTATTTGTAACACTTTGATCCTTTATTTTTTATAAATAAATAAGATAAGGACCAAAGTGTTACAAAAAAAAAGATAAAGGACCAAATTGTTACAAAAATAAGATAAAGGACCAAAATGTTATAAAAAAATAAGATAAAGGACTTGTAGTGTAATTTTGCCTTATTTTTTTATATATTACTTTGGTGATTTTTCTATCTCAATCATACCCATGTTCATATATACTTTGCTACTTTCATTCTAGTTTTCGAAAAATATTTTATTATATGGATAAAATTCAAATAAATGGAGGACATGAGAAACCGGAAATTTCTTTGAAATCCTATAATTAATGATCTTCATGTGATGTTCGAGTGTATTGTCACTTGTCTGATATTGTTTTTGCTTGAGCTGTTGTTCAGATGAATCATGTTCTATTGAGTTAAGGTTGGAAGACGTTCAATTGAATAATGATACAAAGCTTGAAGAAAGCTGTGTATTTGTGAAAGATAGTGAACTCTATGCAGTCTCGTACAGGATCCAACAGCTTAGATCGTATCAGGTACTCCTTAGTCTTTTCTAATAAATATTTCAATGAATTAACTTATTAGTTAAGTAGTTTCTATATATTAGGTATTTCTTGTGTATTTTTCTCAGTAAAAATTTGATATCTGCCTATTAACAACTAAAAAAGCTATAGTTACTTTTAGTTATAGGAGAAAACTTAGTTTCTTTGTCATGGCTTCCTCATTTCCTTTATTTTTATACAAAAAAAAAAAGGTGTAGGAAAAAATGAAAATGAAGTTTATTTTATGAAAAAGTTCTGCATTCTGCTATTAAGAATGGTGATGCTAACAAGTGCCCTAAGGGCATTGATTAAGAAATACTTGAAAGGAAATTGTCTTGGAAATACGCAGTACGCATTTTCCTTAAGAAAATGAAGAAATCTTGTGCACTTCATTACCTTTCATTTTTCATCTGGTAGAAAAGAATCCAGGATGCATTTGCTTCAAAGAAAAGGTTAGCAAAGGAGTATGAACAACTAGCAATATGGTATGGAGATGCTGATATGGAGCCAAGTCAAGATGTATCAGGAACTCGCTTGCCATTTAGTTCCAGAACATATACAAACTCGAAGGATTTGGAAGTGCAGCAAGCCTCTGAAACTGAGTGGGAGCTGCTGTAAATAAGAATTAGGTGCCATGTAATGTAAATAAGGAAATAGAGCTAGGGGGCTCATTTATTTGAAATTATACATGTCAAATGTGGCGGTGCTTACTTAAAAATGAAAATCATATTGTTTAAGTTTCCATGAAAATACAGGGTAAAATAATAAACTGTTCATTGTCAGAATAATAATCAGGTTCTTAGAAATGTTTCCCCTTAAATTTGTTTCTCAATGTTTTCCTTTGTTTACGATATTGTCTCTCTACATTTATAGTTAGTTAATCTGTTTTCTGTTATACAATCTAAAAGATGTTGTAAAACAAAACAAAATTGGTGAACTGATGAAAATTACAAATGTGTTCCCCATCTGAGGTAATGGTTATTAGCCATGATGTTAAGAAAAGTTTTGATGGTTCAACAGATAAGCATATAAGATTTCATTCCATGTATCAGGGACTCCAGGCAAACACCAATGAATGCAATCAGCAAAAGATTTTGGATTAGCTCTCTGTTCTTTTGTCAAGAGCTTTCCCTTTCGCTCGCCGTAAATTGATGTGTGAGCATCTTTTCTGTACTCTGATAACTGTGTAATGTTCAACAGCGTGACATCTATTTTCAGTTCTTGTAGTGAATCATGTAATATCTTCATAATCTCAAGATTTGAGCCGGTACCCCAATATGAACCTTCTTGGATTGGATATGATTCATTGAAGCAGTTTTCATCGCTTCCTGGCTTCCATTCCCAGCTCCTGGAGAATAATATAATTTTTTTTGGGAGTGTGGTCCAAAAACAACAATTAAAAGGAAAACTGAACTTTTGAATTGATTGGCTATATTTTCTTCAATAATTGTAATTTTTAACATCATTCTTTTTTGTTGATGAGAGATGTTAATAAATCTAGTATATTCTTCGTTATCCTTTCACATCATTCAATTTCAAACCGTCTATGTAGAAAAACATTGGAGGATCTGAAAATTATGGGAAGGAAGTTGGGAACAATAGAGTTTTGTTCATCCTCAAGATCTGAAAATCACAGTGAAGGAAAGCTAGGTTGTGGGCACTGTGTAGCCACTATAGTGAATGCAATATGAGGTTTAAAATTTCTTGTGGCCGCTGAGAGTATTAAAATTTTATCCCAAACATATCAATTCATATATTTTAGGAGGGAGAAAACTTACCACAAATGTGTTGGAGACATACTCATGAAAAACACATTTTGAGTGAGCGGTTGGATATTTGATTCTAACCAATTTGCCCATGTTTTCAACGCCAACCTGTATGCTGTTGTCACATTATATTCTCGAACTTTGTCCGGTGATCCATATCTGGAACAAAACATGTTTTAAACCAATTCAATAACTTGTGTGATTATTTTTTCGTTAACACTTTGTTCTCAAGGGAAATAGGTCCCGATAATCCAGAATTCGGCGATAAGTAAAGTTCCTACCAGGAATGGAATTTGGGATCTCATGAACAAGTTCATTAACCATTTAAGCCCAATTTCTTGGTTATTTGTGTGATTTTTTTTAATAATGATTGAAAAACAATCTAATTTAATTTTAAGATAAGACTTTTGTGGTGAAATTTCACATTAATGTTCATTCAACTAGATATGCAGGGTCTAAGATATAATACTCACGTAGCATTGATGAAAGGGTTGTGCATCCACCAAACATAACTTTCGAACACCAAAATGTCCACTCCTTGCCAATGTTTTCCATGCTTAGCTATTGAGTCAAGCATCACCATTCGTTTATGTACTGTATGATTTGTTGCATGATCCGAAATTGATTCTACGATGAATGGAGCCCAATAATATTCAATCGATGCATTAAACTCCTGGCAAAAAACAAAGCTATAGAAAATTTCAGAAATTTGGAATTTCATGACAATGACAATTTCATCATTTAATTAAATTTCATAAGTATTGGCTTAGGACATAGTAGTGTTGCT
This sequence comes from Trifolium pratense, assembly GCF_020283565.1. NCBI lineage: Eukaryota > Viridiplantae > Streptophyta > Magnoliopsida > Fabales > Fabaceae > Trifolium > Trifolium pratense. The sequence goes on from NC_060065.1 coordinate 25,385,426, forward strand.
CCTCTTTAAGGTCTCAAGTTCGATTATCTCTGGTGCCATTTTGGGTGCGTTAATTTAGCTTTTTTAAAATAAAAAAATTCATAAGCTAGCTATTTTTGTTTTTTGTTTCTTGTAGATAGACGAAATGACAAGTCATTAGAAACTCACACACACAAAGTGGATAAACCGGGGTTCAAACCCCCATCATGGCGTCTGATCCAGAAATTTCGGTATTTCTATCAATTGAGTTAGAATTTATGAACCATAAGCTAGCTATCTAGCTAGGTAAAATATGACAAAAATTGTTGTTATGATTTGTTTAGATCGACTTATTGAAACTTATATTGAGATATATATTTCTAAAAACTGTTTGGGAGAGTTTATGAAGTAACTTATGATGTCAACTTTTAATGAAAACAGTTTCTCGAAACAAGGCTAGTGCCCTAACCAAAAAAAGAAACAAGGCTAGTGTTTTGAAAAATACATATGAAAGGCACATTTTTATGTACCTCAACTCTAAATATCTTCATAGGTGGAATTCTTTGGAGGGATTTCTTTCCTTCAGGAATTACAGATTGTACCAAACAGATCATAGACTCAAATTGGCCTCTTTGCAATGAATCTCCAATAAACATCATTCTTTTGTCCCTCAACATGTGCAACAACTTCAAAGGATCAAACCTGTAGTCAAGAAGCATAAGGAGTCTTGTAATTCTCTCAAAGAACTTAATTACAAATTGCTTAAGTTCCTAAATTCAGAGACCCAATTATTAAAAGCTTTTTAGTTTAAGGGCCTAATTACGAAATTATAACAAATTCAAGGAATTAAATACAATTTGTTTTTTAGTTCATAGACTTATTTAAAAACCTCAGTTAGTAATTAAGCCAGTTCCTGTGAGCTTAGTTCAGTTGGTTGGGACAGCGCACTATATGTGCAGAAGTTGGGGTTCGAACTCAGAACACTCCACTTATTGACCTTTAAAGTGGAATTTCTAGCCACTAGTCTACTAGACCAAGGAGAAAAAAGAGTAATTAAGCCAAAGCTAAAATTTCAAAAGTTATTATTGGTTACCTTGGGAGATTGCATCCATGAGGCTGCCACCTCCAATTCTTGTAGAAAGAATCAGATCTCCCATTTTTCTTGCAAGTGGTCTGCTTGACCAAGTAAGCGCAACTCTCTTCTTCATAAAAAGGATAGGACACATTATCCCATACCCATCTCCCTTCAAATACATTGCAACCCTCCTCAATGCGTTCCTCCGGCAACACGATGACCGGTAATCTATTCCTTCCACCAGATGACATGCCATAAAGCCGAGAAAGGTGGCTTTGCTTGCTCTTCAAGTTATCTAGAACTAACCTTGCAACTGCTAAGATTAGAATTGAATACAATAAAATTGGGAATAGTGACCGGATCCGACGATCAATCAGAGACTTGGGAGACAACATTGACATGGGATGGTCGAATGAAAAATGAAACTGCTGAGATTCTAATTTTTGTTGCACATGTTTTCCAGTGCCTGAATTTCGTACATACTATATTATTACTTTGAGTTTAAAGTACGTTCCCTTTGCAACAAACGGTTGGTAAGACCAAAGATTAGGTGTTGTAAATATTAAGTTTGAAGGAACATAGGCAATTTATAGAATGTCGTGTTTTGAAAGTCAGTTTTGAAAGTCAATTTCGTATGTAATTACATTTCTTCTATTCTTTCTTTAAAATCAATTTTTTTTTAAGCAATTTTTTTTTTTTTTAAGATCTGCTCATATTCTTTATTCTCTATTATATGAGTTTAATTGATATGCACTGACAGTGTAAAATAGTTTTACACGATCGTCCAATAAATAATCATCATTTTGCCATGTCATGTCAAGAAAGTGAGGTGAAGTGGTAGAAAACGTGGTTGGTATTGGTTGACAGTATAAAATTTTTTACACCGTCGGTGCATATCAATTTTTTTTAAGCAATTTTTTTTTAAGATCTGCTCATATTCTTTATTCTCTATTATATGAGTTTAATTGATATGAACTGACAGTGTAAAATAGTTTTACACGATCGTCCAATAAATAACCATCATTTTGCCATGTCATGTCAAGAAAGTGGAGTGAAGTGGCGGAAAACGTGGTTGGTATTGGTTGACGGTGTAAAATTATTTTACACCATGCAAAATTAGAAATTTTTCGTTTACTCCCTGCGCGAATTTTTTTTTTTCTGTTTTCTCCCTACAATGCGAAGATTTTCTCATTTTGCCCCCGAGCTCAGTGTGGTGATGTCAGTGGTTGGTGTCAGCGGTATTTTAAAAGGGACTATTAAACAAATAGTTAAACTTAAACTCCAATAACCACAGAATGGCACAACATCACTGTTTTATAAATTGTGTTTCATTCATACAGACATGAAGTACATTAACAGCACACACATTTATTTAGTAGAAGATTACATTATTAATTTTGTATTGCCAAATTCATGGCAATTACATTTGCATATATTCCTTAATGGCCGCAGGTGCAGTTAGTGCAAGTGCAGTTAGAACCACACTTGCAATCATGCTCAACAGCTGGCATGACAACAGTCTCCACGAAGCTGCACGACAAAACAATAAACATTCTTATTATGAATTTTGTTGTTGTGATCTGCTAGTTTTGCATTGAGTCTAGGAGTTATTAGAAACATGGATTAACAAATACAATGAACACCAAAAGTATGTTTTTACCTCTCAGTCTCTACAATGGTCACACCGTAGTTGTTTCCCTTCCTGAAAATAGCATATACGAGATTATGAGGGAGGATATAGTTAATTCAAACGGTTCTATTATATTCAATACAAACTACAGGCCTCAGACCTGTATGGATTTGTTAATTTGAGCTTATCTGCTGACATAAATATTTGTGAGACTTTTTAGTGTTTTCAACTTATACCCATGAACTATCCATGATAACTTACGGAAACAAATTATAGCTTACATAAACACAATTTAACATTATTTTAATTTTTTTATTAAAATATCTTAGACATATGTCATAAGTGCTTATGCTATAAGCCTATACGTGATTAATTAAGCTGTTTTTCTAAAATCTATATACATATGAGTGAATTCTATTAGAATTCTCTGGAAATATACTCCAATATAATACAAATCATGTTGCAGTACAAGATGAAGGAGCACTTACTCGCACTGGCTCTTGTCAGCGCAGTCGCAGTTGCCGCATGAGCTTGACATGTTTGGTTTTGTTGAAGAAAGAAAAGCTCGGAAAATGAAACTGACTGTAGAATTGAATGATGTTGCTGTGCCTCGAAGCTGTTAACCGTTGTCAAGTATTTATAGTGGAAGAAAGAGCAAATCATACTAGGGAGGCATCATAGATTAGAGTTCATCTTTTATTGGAGACCTCACAAAGCATGTGATTTGAGAATATTTATCTGAAGGTATCCAAATCATGGAGGCATAGCCTCCTCTGCTCCTCTCATGTCAATTTCATTTGATTCTTAGTTGAGGGAGACACGTATTCATATTCTGAGATTCCATTACTTTTTAGCTGTTTTGTTTTTCTAATCTCTTTTAGAGTTTATTAAAAATTAATTGAAAACACATTACCCTTATTAATGCTAGACTGAAATTCTGTTTACTAGTTTATTCCACTTTGAAGTGAGTGTTCTTTCTTCATCATGTTAGTAGTCTCTTTTTTCAATTCATCATGTTAGTGAGTAGTCTAGTCTCTAAACTATCATTCTCTATCCAATTTAGTCTAATGGCTAGAATTTCACTTTTTAAGGTGAAATAGTGGGAATACCAAAGTTCGAACCTCAGGCATTTTACATACAATGTCCCTATCAGCTGAGCTATGCACACGGGTACGTAAAGACAAATTAATTTACTATAGAGACTACTTATTATATTACTTCGTAATGGATTGAATTAAAGTGATGGTGATAACTTATAGACTAAATTTATGGTTTAACTTTATTCCATCTTTATTAGTTTCCCACCAAGTTAATATAATTTCATAAAGTCTTTTAAAATCTGAAAGACTTTTTTTGCCAAAATAATCTTTCAGAATCTCAATCCAATACACGTCTTAATTGAATATCATAAGATTTTTTTATCATAAAAAACTCTTATCCTATGAAATCCTAATTCAATCCATCCGCCTAAAGTTTTTTTTTTTTTGTACTTAATATACTCCCTCCGGTCCTATATATACGAAACATTTGATTTTTTAGGTTCATTGTAAAATTTATGTATTTAGACTATATTATTGTCTAAATACATTAATTCTAGAATGAGTCTAAAAAGTCAAATGTTTCTTATATCTAGCACATGAGGGAGTATTATATTTTTTTTGTACATAACATATTAAGTTTATTGAAAATAGAAAGTATGTGTAAAAAATAAGAATTTATCGGTGGATTAAAATGAGGGTATAATAGAGAGAAAAAGTCGAAAAATACACTTGCTAATTTTTTTTTTTGAAGAAGCCAAAATGAAATATATTAACACAAGCAGTCACCCCAGCACAAGACGTACCGAGGTAGACTAAAAAAAGTTTACAATAGAGTCAAAGAAATGCAATCTCAAACAAATTATACAAGGCCCAAACACAACAATGGACTAGACCACCAGCTATGGTAGTTCGAAGCTAACGTAAAACTCGTCGTCTTCAACCACCTAAAGGAAAAAAGCTTGATCTTATCCAACAAAAGATGAGGTGTGTCTGTTGAGTCTTTGAACAAACGATGATTTCTCTCTGTCCATATCACCCAAACACAAACTAGCCAAAGAAGCTGCAAAAAGGACCGTCGCGCTCGAGATACACTTGTGGAAGCTGTAAACTGGACAAAATGATCACGCAAAGTAGTAAAATCCACCAGAGAAATGCCAACCCACGTACGAACTAAGTCCCAAAGAGAGCCAGCAATGCTACAAGATAAAAATAAATGATGGGTCGTCTCAGCCACTACACAACCAAAAACACAAGTATCAGCGGTAGAAGACAAAGCACCACGAGTAACCAGGTTGGCTCTCGTGGGCAACCTGTCCCGCAATAATCGCCACGCAAAAATGGAAACCTTCAACGGAACCTGAGAGTGCCATATAAGGTTTTCCGCATCATGTAAAGTAACTGAAGCCTGATGAGTCAGAATCTGATAACCTCCCTCGACAGTATAACCTGCGTCAGGATCTGGGCGCCACTGCCACCTATCCAAAGTTTGATCCTGCAAAGAAATGTCAAGAAGTAAAGACTGATACTCCCCCAACAACTCCTCCTCCCACGCCCTCAACCGCCTCCGCCACACCCACGCCTCTCCATCTACCCCCCACCCTAAAGCAAACATCTCTGCGACCGAACGAGATTTGGTCTCAGCCAACGCGAAAAGGCGTCCAAACCGCTCCCTCAACGAGATCCCATCCAACCAAGGATCGGTCCAAAAAAGAGTATCTGAACCATCCCCCACTCTCCTCAAAACATGCTCCCCAAACCAACTACCACCTAACTCACCCTCACCCTCCCTAATACGCACTATCTCCCTCCACCACGCTGAACCTCGCTGACCTCCCTCGCAAATACTACCATCCTCAAACCCATACCGAGCTACCAAAACTCTAAACCACAAGCCCTCTCTGTCCACCAGCATCCTCCAACACCACTTATCCAACAACGCTAGGTTGAACTCACGCAACTGTCTAACCCCCAAACCTCCAAACTCCTTACGCAAACAAATGGCATTCCAACTAACCCAAGAGATTTTCCTAGAATCCTCACACCCCCCCCCCCCCCCCCCCCCCCCCCCCAACTTTTTTTAATGAAAATAGATTCAATAGAGGAAATGATACCTGAGGGAACTTTGAAGAAAGAAATAGCATAGACAGGTAAAGAGGTCAAGACAGACTTTAACAGAACCAGACAACCACCAAACGACAAGAATCGACTTTTCCACCCAGACAATCTATTCTTTATGCGAGACAACACCGGTTCCCAAAACACCAAACGTCGCGGATCACCCCCAATCTGAAGACCCAAGTAAAGGAAATGAATCTTTCCCACTTTACAACACAGGACAGACGCAGCTTCGCCTAACCAGGAATCAGGAATATTAACGCCAACCAATAAGCGCTTATTAAAATTTACCTTCAAACCCGATATAGTCTCAAACAGCACTAAAACAGCCCGAAGATCCCGAACATTTGCCCAACTTTTAACCCTCATCAAGAGAGTATCATCCGCGAACTGAAGATGTGACATCATGATCGACTCCTGTCCACCAATACTATATCTCGTAAACAAATTACGCGCTACCATCGCTTCCATAAGCACATTAAGACCCTCAGCCGCCAAAAGAAAAAGGAAAGGAGAAAGCGGATCACCCTGCCGAAGACCTCGCCGAAGAGGAAATTCATCAGTCGGACTACCATTAACTAACACAGAAGCTGTAGTTGTGCAAACACACTCTCTAATCCACTTTCTCCACAAAGTTGGAAACGACATTCTCCCCATGACGTCATCAAGATACCCCCAATTCACCGAATCATAAGCTGTCTCGAAATCAACCTTAAACAATATAAGATCCTTTTTAGACTTGCGCGCCTCATCCACAATCTCGTTTGCAATTAGAATACCATCAAGGATTTGTCTATTCTTCACGAACGCAGTCTGGGACTCGGATATTACATTGCCAATCACTTGCCTCAACCTATTAGCTAAAACCTTTGCCAGAATTTTATAAAGGTTTCCCACAAGCGAAATAGGCCGAAAGTCGTTCAACCGTTGAGGGCTATCCATTTTGGGGATCAGAGAAATGAACGTGGCATTGATACCTTTAGTCAACCTACCATTCCGATGAAAGTCAGAAAGAAAACGCATAACGTTACCTCGCAACTCGACCCATAAATCTTTGATAAAACCGAAATTAATTTCGGGACCCGGACTTTTATAACTATCACAATCCCACACAGCTTGTTTCACCTTAGCCTCCGTAAAAAGGTTTGATTAAACCTCCAATCTCCACCTGGTTCAACCGCTTAAATTGAAGGTCGTCAACCCCCGGCCTCTCCACATTAGGTGCCTTAAAGTGAGACTCAAAATGCGAAAACACCGTCTGCCTAATTGGAATCACCCCCTCCAACGTAACACCATCAACCTGAATAACGGATATAGCATTCCTACGGCGGCGACTTGCCAAAACCGAATGAAAGTACTTAGAGTTAGCGTCCCCTTCCTTAAGCCACAACGACCGAGATTGTTGCCAACTGATGCTGGCATGCAGCTTAGACAGCGAATGAATATCATACGAAACCCCATGAAGCTCGGCTGACTCCGCCTCAGAAAGAGCATCTTCCTCCCCCTTCTCATCGAGGGCTGACAGCCTAAACTTCAAAGATTCAATGCGACTAGGAAGATTTTGAGCATGAGCCATGTGCCAATCTCTCAGAGCCACCTTAATCATCTTGAGTTTTTCCTTGAGCATATAACCACCCCAGCCATCAACCTGAAACGAATTCCACTTTTCTCTGACAAACGCATTATAACCGGGTATATCCTTCCAACACTTAAGGATCCTCGACGGACGAGGTCCCCAATCTTCCTTGTTCGCAGACAAGATCAGAGGACAATGGTCAGACAACCCCCGTAACTTGGCTGCTTGCTTGCAGATAGGCCAAGACAAGCACCACTCCTCAGATAAAAGAAACCTGTCAAGACGGCTCATCGAAACACCGTCCCCTTTGAACCAAGTAAACTTACGTCCAATTAAGGAAAGATCAATCAGAGAATTATCTTCGATAAATCGATTAAAAGGGATATGATTCAAGGATCGATGCCCGTCCCTAACCGACCTTCTTTCATCAATGTGTTTGATAGCGTTAAAATCCCTGCACACACACACCTTCTTCCCTACCAACGAGTCGAGACGCACCGAGAAATAATCCCACAACCCTTGCTTAGCCCCATCATCGCAAGGCGCATAGACATTTGCCACATGAAACTCATCCCTGGTCCTAAGAAACCGACCATGACACCACAAAACATGCTCACGGCTTTCAGTCGACCAAACCTCCACCTCAGAAGATTCCCACAAAGTTAAAAGCCCTCCTGACGCCCCAATTGATGGGCGGTAAGAAAACCCGTGAGGAGAGCTGCCCCAGAGAGTCTTACAAAGAAAGTCATCGAGATTTTGCAATTTCGTCTCCTGGATACAAAGAATAAAGGGTTTCAATTCTCCCTGAAGGAAAATAGTGATTAAAAAGGGCAGCGGAATTTAAAATTTTCCTTTGTTGATCCTTACGAATGAGCATGATTCGTGTTAAGAACTTTTACCTCTTGTGAAGGATGAGATTTGATTCACAATCAAAATTGATCACGAGCGTTGAAGATGAACGGAAACGCCTCTAGCTAGTCCACACGAACAACAACCTTCAAGAAGAGTGCTAGCTCCAAGGATGAAGGTTTTTAGTGAGAGGTGGGAGGAATTAGGATTTAGGGTTTAGCAAGAGAATTTGCTTCAAGTGATTTTCTCACTATCACAAGGGTTCTATTTATAGAATTCCTTGTCTTGTGCACCAAGACAAAAACACTTGTCATTGGGCCCAAATTACACTAAAGCCCTTTTCATTAAATAATCAAAGGGGCGCTTGCCCCATGTGTCATGTACACATGGACGCTCCCTCACCATACCATATGGTGTACCGCTTATTTAATTACCGTGATACCCTTATCACATCTCCATATTCCTCTGAGGTACACCGTACATTACGGTGTTCCTTATCTCACACTAGGCTGTCCTTATGTGTGTGACCCTTGTAGGTTTCCGTAACGTTGATAGTTATACATTTAATTATAACAAACAGTGAGCGGTATCTAGCAACACATCACTGCTACCCAAGTCACAGAAATGTCTTGTGATCTGACAAACCTTATTCGTGATAATGCTTACGTGCATAATTACCCTTTTGCCCCTATGTCTATATTGAACACAAGGCATACACTGTGTCACCCTTGTTCGATTCAATATTGGGCCCTTAGACATTTATCCTGTTATGCAGGACGGACAAATTCCATCTAGGTCACTCATGTCCCTCAGTATGCTTTGTGAAGTACCCATTAACTGTCTTTATGGTTATCCTGTTACGGACAACGTTTGATCAGCAACAAAGTACCTGACTCTACATTTAGGGTCCATAGTGGTTTCAGGTCGGAGGGTGATATACACCACTATCACCATGAGAGCAACTTATGACATCTTGCATAACATTATATGTAGTACTCTCATAGCGGGTCAATCCAGTATAAATATTACTCCTAATATTTATACCTATGTGTCGCGGTGATTTTTGGACGCCAAGCTATTGGTTAGCTTTGGTTCTCAAAAAATGATTCACCACCGAACTTTAATTTATCCAAGGGAAGGGAAAAAGATCGAATAAACCCAAAATTAAATTTTTAGAGATTAAAAGGTTCGGGGGTTAGTTATACAAAGGGAAGGTATTAGCACCCTTTGTATCCGTAGTACTCTACGGGAACCTCTTGTGCTATGTGTATTTTGTGCTAAAAAGGATTTGCTTGTAAATAATTGTTTATAAATAATTGGGATAATGAGAAGAAAAAGAAAATATATTTTTTATTAATTTTGATTTGGGAAGACGTAAGGTCTCTTGCACTACGTACCCGTTAAGGATCAAAATCCCGTAGTTCGGGGTAAAAATTGTAAAATGGTTTGTTTGGTTGTTTTTTTAGGAGGAAAGACGAGTCGTCATCTTAAGTTTTAAACTCCTTTTAATCCACCACAAACATGCTAAAATGAGATTTTTGCTTCATAATAGGGAAGGGCTCTCACTCGGAATTCATCGTCGAGTATGCCACTAACTCTCCTAAATGAAGAAGAAATCACATTTTTCATTGTTTTAATGTTATGGGGAATATTAGAATTCTCGACCATAGAGATGACTCATGTCTAAACTCTTTTGTGAAAATGTTTTAAAATTAAAAGCCAAGCGGCAAAAAGGTTTGAATTTGTTTTTTATTTTTTAGTTTCTTTTGAAAAATATTTAAACATGCTTAAGTGTATTAAAGCATTTATTTGGAAAAAAGAAGTTGAAAAAAGTCTCTCGATGAAAGTCGAGGTTTATTAGAAAAAGATTCTTTTTGAAAAGTATTTTTTTATTTATTTGAAAATTTTTGTTTTGTTATATAAAAAAGGGTATTAACATTATTTAAAAAAAGGGTATTATTTTTTAGCGTCAATTACTCAGACCGCAAGCCATCCGGCAAGAAATCCAAAGTAACCGGAGAATGGAAAGTCATCCGTCCAACCACTCCATTTCAAATCCTCTTTAGAACAAAACTTTTTATTTCGAAGAGACAAGTAAAAAAAAATAACGCGAGGTTAACGAAAGAATATTTATTCCCTTGGATAAAAAATAATCATACAACACATACTTTTTGCATTTAAATAAATAAATAAAAATTAACCAAAATAAATATAAGACAAAAATTACATAAAAAAATATGATGAAATGATACCAAAAAAAGAAATAAATAAATAACATAAATAAATGTTAGTAGTTAGATGGGTTATTAGTTAAAAAGAGCCTCAACATCATGCTTTAAGAGGCTGAAAAAGCTAAAAATAGCTTATGCCAAAAGCACTTATTTCATAAGCTCATAAAGGGGATAAAAGAGATTAATTAACAATAAATAGCAAATAATTAAAATAAAATCACCTAAAAAAATTAAATGGCTTAATTTTGTTCAAATGACTAAAAAAAAGTCACTGAAATTGAAAATCCATTCTTGGAGTAAGCTAAAAACAACTTAAAAAATTAAGCTAAAACAGGGGTGCAGATATCAAAGATGTAAAAAAAAAAAGGTGTGAATAGCAGCAGATCACTGTTCATCATCTTCTCCGGCACGAAAATTGCATAACCGGGCGGAAAAATTTCCGGTGCGGTGGTTACACTGTCGGAGTCGCATCCGGACTCCAAAATCAACAAGTTATATATGGTTTTGCTCGGTTTTTCGCATAGATCACAAATATGAGCTTAGATTTTGCAATAGGTGCTTGGAATTTGAAAAACGAAGCAAAAACTTCAAGAACACAATAATGGTAAATACTCAAAAGGGGACCAAAACACACGAAACAAGCTATGATCTTGCTTGTTTCTTCCTCCTGATCACGAATCCATGACTGGATTTCACATTGGATGTGTGAAACTTGAAAAAACGAAAAAAGAATAAGAAAAACTCAAAAATACAAAATTTAAAAATAAGCAAAATCAGAACAATCTAAACCGATAGAAAGCTTCTAAACATGATGGGTAACAAGTTTCCAGAGGAACCTATGTTTTTGGATTAATATTCGGTCTATGGATTGCAAGCTTTTTCTTTGCCACAGTGAGCTAGGATTGTCACGGTTTTGGGTGTTTTTTGTTGTGGTTTTTGAGTGATTCAAGCTTCTGAAATGGTTTAGAAGCTTTATGAATGAATGGATTGAAGTTTTTGATGGGTTTTGATGATTTTGGATTTTTTATGAATATGTGAGTTTTTTGAGCTTTTTGATATGGTTTTTTGTGTTTTTTTATTGCGGAATTTGGTGAGATATAATTTTAGGGAGAAAACTCTCCTCAAATATAGGGTTATATGAAGAATACTAAAGTTCTTGTTTTATTCATTATGCTTATGGCTCTATATATAGAGCTACATAAAAAACAAATCATATATTTTAAAACAAAACTAATCCTATAATAAATTCTAAACAAATCTTAAATATTCTAAATAGAAATATAAATCATAAAACCTAATATTATCATATTTTAAATATAAATCTAAATAATATTTAAATCTAAGATCTTTCAAAAAAGATATATAGGCATTATTCCCAACACTCCTCCTTGACTGAATATCTTTTTGTTGTATCCAATCTGAGATTTGCACTGAAATTTTATTGTATTTTTTGTTTATCAAGCCTCTCATCTTTGACCGAATATCTTTGTGTTGTATCCGACCTGAGATTTGAGTTGAAAAAACTTTTTTTTTTTGAACACTCCTCCTCGACTGAATATCTTTGTGTTGTATCCGGCATGAGATTCATGTTGATTTTTGTTGTTGTTGTTGTTCATCCACATTCTTTGTTGCTGTTTTTGTTTAACACTCCTCCCTGACTGAATATTTTTGTGTTGTATCCAGCCCGAGATTCATGTTGATTTTTGTTTTTGTTGTCTACATCTTCATATGAGACTTGAGCTTTTTTCATGTATTTGTTATGGTTATACATGAAACTATCTCGCATATAACATATGAAAGATGCAGGTTATGGTTATGGTTTTTCTACAACTTCATATGAGACTTGAGCTTTTTTCATGTATTTGTTATGATTATGGGTTATATAATACATGAAACCATCTCGCATATAACGTATGAAAGGTGTAGGTTATGGTTATGGTTTTTGGCTATGGATTGTTTTTCTCTTCTTTTTCACATCTTCATAATAAAGATGCAATCAAGGTTATGGGTTGTTGATTTCATGGTTTCTTCTTTTTTCTTCGTCTTCATCATCTTCTTCTTCCATCTTCACGGGTCCTTTTGAACGACGGCGCTCTGATGCCACTGATATGGTTTTTTGTGTTTTTGTATTGCGGAATTTGGTGAGATATAATTTTAGGGAGAAAACTCTCCTCAAATATAGGGTTATATGAAGAATACTAAAGTTCTTGTTTTATTCATTATACTTATGGCTCTATATATAGAGCTACATAAAAAACAAATTATATATTTTAAAACAAAACTAATCCTATAATAAATTCTAAACAAATCTTAAATATTCTAAATAGAAATATAAATCATAAAACCTAATATTATCATATTTTAAATATAAATCTAAATAATATTTAAATCTAAGATCTTTCAAAAAAGATATATAGGCATTATTCCCAACACTTTTGGATCTAAGAATTTTTCTCTTTTTTTTCTTCTAAAAAAGCCTCTAATTTTCACCTCCTCCTTTTTCAATTCTGCTGGATCAATTTATAGGCAAATTTAGGGTTTCTTTATCCATTGGATTGAAGTGTTTGAATTGGATTGAGTGTGAGAATTGAATTTGGTGAGAAAAGGTGAAGAAAGTATGGTGAGGTGAAGGAAAAAGCTGAAACAGGGGAGGGGGCGTTGCACTGTGTTACTAGTTACTACAGTGTTCTGCTTTTTCCTTTTGATTTTTGCTTTTTTTTTCATTATAATAATACCAATAATAATAAATAATAATAAAAAGGAAAAAGGAATTTTTTTTTAAAAAAAAAAAAAAAAAGAAAGAAAGGGGAACGGAAAGCAGCGTGCTGCTCCTTCTCTTTTATGTGTTTTTTTATTTTTAATAATAATAATAATAATAATAATAATAATAATAATAAATATAATCATTATAATGGTAATAATAGAACTAAAGATATAAAAATAAAACAAAAAGACTAACACTAAGAAAAAGGACGAAAGGACACTTGAACCAAAACGAAAATGAGGTATTTTAAAATACCTTTCTGCCGAAATTTCGTTTAAAAAGTAAAGGAATATCCCGGACAAAAAATATGAAAAAAATGTGAATGAAACGGGATCTTAGGTCAAAAATTGGGGTATGACAGATGCCCCTATTTAAGTTTCTTTATCTGGAGATATGAAGATGAAATCTTCGTCTCGACAGGATAAAGAGACTTAAATATAGAATACCCAATTTTTGGACCTAAGATACCGGTAATGCTTATGATGTAATACTAATGCAAGGCTCTGAATCTTGCGGGAAAGTGGGATCACAAGAGATAGATTTCATTATTGGGGAACACATGAATGTACAAAAGTGACTCAACTGGAGGGAAAGACAATGAAAAGGGAGAGGAAAAAGATTCGGCTCCATTGGGAAACGACGCAGCTTCATTGGGAAGAGATTATACATTATCCGCTTATCAAGATAATGATACCAAAATTACCTGTTTATCAAGGTAATATGGAAAGAGGACGGACATTATCTGCTTATCAAGACAATGAGACCGAAAATACCTGTTTATCAAGGTAATAGGAAAGAGACGGACATTATCTGCTTATCAAGACAATGAGACCGAAATTACCTGCTTATCAAGGCAATACAAAGAGACGGACATTATCTGCTTATCAAGACAATGTGACCGGAATTACCTGCTTATCAAGGTAATATGAAAAAGACTATCAAGACAATGCGACCGGAATTACCTGCTTATCAAGGTAATATGAAAAAGAGACGGACATTATCTGCTTATCAAGACAATGTGACCGGAATTACCTGCTTATCAAGGTAATATGAAAAAGAGACGGACATTATCTGGTTATCAAGACAATGAGACCGGAATTACCTGCTTATCAAGGTAATATGAAAAAGACGGACATTATCTGCTTATCAAGACAATGAGACCGGAATTACCTGCTTATCAAGGTAATATGAAAAAGACGGACATTATCTGCTTATCAAGACAATGAGACCGGAATTACCTGCTTATCAAGGTAATATGAAAAAGAGACGGACATTATCTGCTTATCAAGACAATGTGACCGGAATTACCTGCTTATCAAGGTAATATGAAAGGATGAGAATTACCAACCTTTACTGAGGGTAACAAATACAAGTTGTTCCCGCTAAAGGGACTGCCACTTGTTAGGAATTGGGAATCAATAACTCCACCGGGGATCTTTAAGAGTGACGCGGGTGGATTAGATCGTAAAAACGTCTGTAAGGTTTTTAAACAGAATCTCTTGACAAGACTCACTGGGGATAAAAACACTTGAGGAAATTGAATGAAGAGATATCTGGTGACATACAAGTTGCTCAAATAAACAGAATACCACTTGCTGCTTGGGGTCGGGATTCAATCCAGGGACGAACTGGAGAGGAACGATCAAACAAGACCCTATACCCAATGAGGAATGAACTCGACTGGGGGTCTTCCCATCCATGTATTTGGAAAGGGAAACAACTGAAGCAACCTTCTTCCACGAGGAAGGAACTCAGTGGGGATTTTAAAAGGATATACGTTTTCTGCTTACGGCTGACAATCTACTGGAGAGAATGACACACCCAACCAAATTTTTGGAATAGACACAATTAAGACAGTTGAATTATTGAGCAACAAAATGTAATTATGCATGAATTGATGCAAATATGTATGCCAAGTATGAATACCATGTATGAATGTCATGTATGCATTGTGTATGCTGACAAAACTGACGGGATATTTGAAACAAAAGATAAGCCAACATCGCTACACAATACTCGACAGATCTTGACAGAGTGCAGACATTGCTGGAGTATAAGCCATTGATGGAGCAAAGTCCGGCTATGAGGTATACCCTTTTTTGGGGACAAACAAACTGTTCAAATAAAGAACTGCCATTTGATGTCGGTGAGCAAACTTCTCAAAGAGATTGCCATTTGCTGTTGATAATTGAGATATCCGGAAGACACAAGCTGTCCAAAGAGACTGCCACTTGTTGGGGATATAATTGATAATTTTAGCAAGGCGAGCTAATGCCGGCGATTCCACTAGGGAAAAAAACTGTGTTGTGGAATATCAAGTTTGCAAAATAAATGCAATCTCCTGAACCATCCTCCAAACAGCAACTGTTGGGGGACCAACATTCAATCCAGGAACAAGCTGGAGAGAAACAGTCGAATAATCAAGACTTTAGTGAGAAAATAACTCAACTAAAGGGTTGTTCTATCCAAATATGAACTGGAGCAGAACACTGAATAAAATGCTTCCATAAGGGGTAAGCTTAATGGAGATTCAAAACAGAGGAATTTTCTGCTTAAGGGGTAAACTCTAATTGAGAGGAGTACATACACCTTATGACGAGAAGGAACAAACATCAAAAATGCAAAAAAGAGCAACGAATATACATTCGGCTATGCATGATGAATGCATAAATGAATAAATGCATGAATGTTATGATGTGTATCATGTATACGCTGACAAAATAGTCAAAAAAGACAAATTGGCGATGACCAAACAATATAGTACAATTGAACACTCAGCCATTCTCAATCAAGATGGAAACATCGCTGGAGAGAGATAAGACCACCGATAAGTAGAGTCCTTCTACAATGCTCAACTCTCACTAGGGAGAGGATAATACTTTTGTAGGGAGGAACCTCTAATACCTCGGATCCTGTCGAAAGGATAACAACGTGGATTCTTCTTCGAGGCTTAGTCGGGGACCACTGGGGAACGTTTAAGCTCAGTATTTAGTTGCGGGAAATGCTGGATCATATACCCAACACTCTACTTCAGAGAAAAATGCACATGTCCCAAAAGATCAACTCTATCGGAGAATGATTCTTGGCTTAAAAAGGAAGAAACACAACAACCATCTTGACAGATCTGGATTGCCCCTAGAAACCACTTCGGGTGCCCCTAGTTCATTGTGCTGATCATGGTAGCCTTCAATTCACAACTTGCCCCAGACCGTACGGCCTCTACGATAAACCGTTTGATCAATGGATTCACGGAGAGATGCATCAAATCTCGAGGTAACTGCCCCAGATTGACGGTGCTTGACGTATTCTTTGCTCAACAAATGCTTTAGGCAACATGCCCCTTGTTGATGCTCATTTGTAAGTTCCCTTGATATCAAGCAAATGTTTTACAAGCAGAAAAAGTTTATCTTGAGAATGAGAATTCTAATACAACAGTTATGTAAGTCTTGAAGATTTTAAAAAGATGTCGCAAAACCTTGTGACTGAATCACCGGTTAGGATATGACATTGATTTATTATTTTTTTGAAAGACAAATATACAAAAGCATATGATACCATCACAGATTTTGAGCAAAGCTCATGGGAGTCAGGAACGCTTTAAAGTATGCTATCGAAATAAACCTTGTTTCAATTAGGACTTTTGAGGGTTGTAACGTGGCCTGGTTCACGGTTTTTAGAAAAAAAGGATTTTAAGGCTTAAAGGTTATTTGTGCCCACCCATTCTTCGTGATGTTCTCCAGTCCTATGTTCATTTTATTCAACCAGAGTGTTCATTTCTCAAAAAAGATTTTGACGCTTAAGGAACCAAAGAGGCTTTCGGAGTAGCAGTCACCTTTTTTGTCTTTGTTGTTGTAGTCACACAGATTTGTTCTTTTTGGTATTGAAGACCTTGGCTTTAGTAACCCTTTCGCTTTTCATTTTCCCTAACTTTTGCCTGAACTCCTTCTTTTGAATTGGTAGTCCAGCGGGATGCCCTAACTTTTGCCTAAGCCACTTGTTTCCAAGCTTGGTCTTAGCGGGCTTTTTCTTTTTGCTTCTTTCTTTTGATTGATCTTTTGATATCTTGATTTTGAACAAATCATATGACTTTGTCTTAAGTTGTTGAAAAGGGTTTTGTCTGCCTTATCCCTTGATGGATGAGTGATAACCATTGTGGTTTCACACCCCTTTTTTATCTCTTGAAGAATGAAGGATAGCTATTGCGGTTGATCCTCATAGGTACATATCTTAATGAAATCTGAACACTTGGTCAAATAAAATGAATACTACCCATGCCCCAGGTTAAATGAAAGGGTTATGTTTTGTATTGAAAAGAAACTCCTACTTCAAAGGCTCAACAAGGTTAACGAGGGATTATCTTCCTTATATCTCCGGTGTTTGGGAATTGAAACAATGCATGTACATCATCAACAGGGTTTTATTCAAATGCACACAATCATAGTTTTTGCGTTTTCAATCATCATCCTCCCTCCAATTTCTGCCTAAGCAAGAGGATTGGTAGGTATTGATGACGGATCGTCACACTCTCTAATCCATGCCTATTTTAGCAACATTAAATGCTTTTTAGTAGGTTTTTAGCAATAAATATAAGAGAAATCTAATCAGAAACTTGATTACTTGTTTTGCAAGAAAAGAGGAAAAATTGCAGGAAATTACTGATGTTCACTACGCTGGGGGCGTAGCCCATCACGCGCCGCGTGATGGAGATCACAGGGAGCCAAGTTTTCACTCTGATGACGCGCGGCGTGACACCTGACCACGCGCGGCGTGAAGCTTTGTTCAGGAATTGGTTTGCTCTCTGACTTGATCACGCGCCGCGTGATACCGTTACCACGCGCGGCGTAGTTGATGGATTTGCAACCACGCGCGGCGTGATAGATCTGACGCGCGGCGTGGTTGCGATGTTATATAAGGAATTCTGTTTTTCTGAAAAACGGTTGGAAAATTTGGGAATCTGATCTTGATCTTGGGAGTTCCAGGGACGATTTGAAGACTGATTCTGTGTTCCAGAGGCGAAGGGTGGCTAGATTGGAAGCATTCAACATAATGGGAGTGGATTCCTTGAAGTTGGAGCAAGAATTGAGCTACTTCACGATGAGAGGCTAGACCTCCATTGAGGTTGGATCATGATGAGGAACTAAACTAATGTATTCCATGTAATCAATTGTATCTGTATTTAATCTCTCTCTTATGAATGTTATTCAATGAAATTCTATCCTTAATGCTTTACAATTTATGATCAATCTTGCAATGAACTTAGATTTTAATTATGTACGAGAGTATGAGTTGAAATCAGAACTAAATTCATTGTGCATTTGAGTGTTTCCGGTCGAGAGATTGAAACATAGAATGTAGCATACGATCAACGCGTTTTCAAATACTCCGCTACCGGTAGCTTCCATCCAAGAGATTGGAGAAGTATCGGTGGAGGATAGGGTGGATTTTGACAAGAGATTGCGATTCACCATATTGTTGATCTAGTTGTAACATTCGAGTGATTCATTACGATACAATTGAATTGCATGTGAATACTATTGTTTAGGGAATTGTCGACGATCCAACCTCATTCTTAATCAATTGATTTCTCAACATTTTCGTACAAACACATCATTCAAACCAAACCCCCAATTTATGTGTATTCTTTGCATCATGTTTATGAACACTATGAGACTCGTTTAATCACACAATCCCTGTGGATCGATATTTTTATTACTACGTGGTAATTCGTTCACTTGCGAAAATTATCCATCAAGTTTTTGGCGCCGTTGCCGGGGATTGTGATTGATTCGACAAGGCAATAGTGTTCATATTTTCTGTGTTTTCCTTATTTTTCTGTTTTATATTTTTCTACCGGAGCGTTCTACTTGTGTGTTTCCTTGTGCATGCGGAGGACAGGTCCCATTGAGCTACAGTTCGATCCAGAAATTGAAAAGACAGCTCGCGCAATTCGGAAGGCAACAAGGGAAGCTCAGGCTTCAAGAGAAAAAGCTTTGCTAGGTGGTACACCGGACTGTCAAGGACAGAGTTCAGCTACAATGGAAGAAGAGCAGGATCCACCGGTCCACGTTCCACCGGTTCCTCAACCACAAAGACATACTCTTGGTGATTATGGGAGAAGAGACGACGACGCGTTGGCGAATCAAGGCTTTCAACCGGCGAATCCTGTCTCATTTGACATCAAGAACACGATCCTCTCCGCCCTAAAAGAGAATCCTTATTCAGGATCGGAAGCTCAATGCCCGAACCTACACTTGTCTCACTTCTATGAAGCTTGCGACTATACCGATCCACCGGGGGTGAGTGAATCGGACAAAAGACTGAGGTTATTCAAGCATTCTCTCACCGGCCGTGCTAAAGATTGGTTGGATACGATACCCGCCGGAACGATTGAAACTTGGAGACAGCTGGAGCGGAAGTTCTTAGATCGTTACTTTCCCATTCACAAGTTTCTAGAAAGAAGGGCTGAGATTAGTAACTTCGAACAAATGGATGGAGAGACGATGTATGATGCTTGGGAGAGGTTCAAAGTTTGTCTTAAAAGGTGTCCGAATCACAGTTTCGATGGCCACAATCAGATGCAAATGTTTACCCAAGGCTTGAGGGCGCAAACGCGAATGATACTTGACGCATCAGCCGGTGGTTCGTTGAAGAACCGTGACGAAACTGAAGCGAGAGAGTTGGTGGAAAGTATGGCTCAAAACGAGTATAGAGCTACTAATGATAGAGGAGCCAAAAAGAGAGGCGGAGTGTTGGAATTGGATACTCAAACAACCCTATTAGCACAGCAAAAGCTAATGACTAGCCAAATGGAAGCAATGATGAAGCTGCTGTCCAATCCACAAGTTCAAACTTCTCCAATAGGTAAAATTGACAATGTGCGTTGTGATTTTTGTTTGCAGGACCACCCAAATGGCGGATGTTTCCCGGAGGGTTCAGAGGAGGCTCGCTACTTAGCCAATTTCCGGAAGCCGTACAACAACAATAACAACGGGTCCGGGTGGGGGAACAATATGCAAGGTCAAGGTGCACCGCAACTGCAGCAAAGGCCTCCATCAAGGATGGAAGAGACTCTAAATCAGTTCATGCTCATGACCCAAAGCAACTTTGAAGCAATGAAATCGAGTCAAGCAACCTCTAACAAGAATCATGAAGCTTCTATAAAGAATCTTGAGGTGCAAATGGGTCAACTCTCAAGACAGTTTTCAATGTTGCAAAACCAAGGAGGTTTCGGTGGAAATACTCATGATAATCCGAAAAATGAAACTTGTAATGGAATCACTTTGAGGAGTAGAGAGATACCGGAAAGGCCAGCTGTGGAGAAGCCTTTGAAAAAGAAGGTCATTGAGGGAGAGGTTGAAAATAAGCAAGAGGTTGTAGTTGAAAATGAGAGACATGAGGGAGAAGTGGAAAATGAAAATATGTCTAAGGAAGTGAAGATTAGTGAGGATGAGGAAGAAGAAGTTGAAAAACAGAGGGAGATAAAAGAAAAAGAAAGCAAGAAGGTTGAGAAAGGCAAGGGAATTGATGAATCGCCATATGCTAGGATGCCTTATCCTAGGAGAAAGAAAGTTAAGAATCTTGAGCGAGAGAAGGAGTTCAAGAAGTTCATGAAGGTGTTGAACAAACTTGAGATGGCTATACCATTAGTTGAGGCATTGGAACAAATGCCAAGTTATGCAAAGTTTTTGAAGGAGCTGCTTACAAAGAAAAGAAAACCACTAGATGATGAAATGGTAAGTATGACGGAAGAGTGCAGCGCCCTCATCCAACGAAAGCTACCTCAGAAAAAGAAAGATCCGGGGAGCTTTACAATTCCATGTTCCATTGGAACTCTCACTATTGAAAAGGCTTTGTGTGATTTGGGTGCTAGCATAAATCTGATGCTGTTATCAATGATGAAGAAGATACCGGGAGCGGTAGCAAAGCCGACAAAGATGAGTCTCTCTTTGGCGGATAGATCGATTGTGCACCCGGAAGGTATTCTCCATGATGTGTTGGTTAGAGTTGCTGGATTTGTGTTTCCCGCAGATTTTGTGGTCTTGGACATAGAAGAAACTAGGGAGTGGGAGCCTTTACTCCTTGGTAGACCCTTCTTAGCAACTAGCCGTGCCCTAATCGATGTAGAGATGGGTGAACTCATGCTAAGGACCGATGATCAGCAGGTTACATTCAATGTCTTTGATAAGATGAAGTGTGATGATGGAGACCCACAATGCTTTAAAATCCAGGTTTATGATCATATTGTTAAGGATGCCCTTAAGTTACCTTGGAATGCACATTACTTGCCACATGGTGGCACTACTTTTCCTTAACCCTTAGGGGCATGGAACGTCAAGCATCGGGACGTTAAACAAGCGCTGGTTGGGAGGCAACCCAACGGTTTCTAATGTTTTAGTTGTTTTGTTTTTGAAGATTGTAGGTAGGTATGCAGCAGAAGCAAGGACTGAAGCAAAATAGGGCAAAACAGAGCTTAACTACGCCGGGGGCGCAGCACAATCACGCGCGGCGTGCTCTTTCAGTACAGAGGAAGGAGTTTTCAGAATCTACTACGCGCGGCGTGGGGGTGCATCACGCGCTGCGCAAAGCCTGGAGAAAGAAGGACTCTCTGACTAGTGATTACGCGCCGCGTGATGGTGATCACGCGCGGCGTGGCCTTTATGAAGAAATTCTTGACCGTTACAATTTGTACTACGCGCGGCGTAGCAGGGGTCACGCGCGGCGTGGCTGCACAGGAAAACATGTAAAATTTGAATTTCTTCCTCTTCCCTCAACCACTTCACCACCACCAACATCAATTCATGCTTATGCTCACACGGTAAACTCCATTGTTAACCCTTTTTCATCTTCCAAACCTCTCCAATTTCATCTCTAATCACTCCAAATCATCCCACTCCTTCACATTCACATACAACCCATTTCACTCACTCCTAATTCACTCCAAATCCCTCATTTCACCACTTTCCCAAATTAACCCATTTTAATCTTCATAATATCACCATGTTGACACGGCTAACCGGGAAGGGGAAGAAGAAGAGTGACGCTAATCCCCCACCAGAACCACCAAAGAAACAAAGGACAAAGATGAGTGCAAGCAAGGGCCAATCTTCGCGGTCCGCTCAAGCATCTCCTCCTTGCCGGAGCAATGTGACTCAACCACAGGTCCACCCTCACTTCATCAGTGAAGTTCATGAGAAAAGGTACACACAAATTCGAACCTTTACTATTAATCAAGAGAAGGGTTTTGGTGAGGATTTGCTGAATGGTGTAGCTGAGATAGGAAATGAGATTAAGTCTAGGGGATGGGAGAAGTTTAATAAGTTGATGATGAAAGATGAAATTAATCCTGGCAATCAGATGTGGGTTAGGGAGATCCTTGCAAATGCCTATTTACCGGATCAACCAATGTTTCCGGAATATACTTCCGTGGTTAGGGGTGTTAAGGTGAGTTATTCTTTTGAATCTATCAACAATCTGCTTGGTTGTGCTGCGGGAGGTGTGTGTGAATTCTTGCGTGATAGAGAAAGGATCGACAAGAGTGGTATCGAAGTTAGGGAGGAACTGAAAAGTATCGTGTGTCGACCGGGAGCAAGGTGGCTAGCCCACTCACCAGCTTCTCTCCCTAGAAGGATGAGTTTAACAAGTTTTAATCCTGTTCACCGAGCTTGGGGTGAATTTTGGTTGAAGAATGTGAGAGTTGTTGGTAACAATTCAGAGATTCAACTTGATAATGCTTACGCAGTCCGATTGTTGGTTGAAGGGAAATACATTAATCTTGGGTATTGGTTACAAAAAGATCTTCATGAAATATCCAATCATCCGAATCCGACTTTTACTTTGGGGCATTGCAACTTAATTGCTGCTTTGTGTAGAGCAAACAATGTTCCAATGGAAGTGCAAGAAGGTGATCTTCATCCTGTTCGCCCCTTGTCATTATCTTACTTCATCAAAAAGTTTGAGAGAGGTCCTATTGTGCCCCGGGGAGAGGGGAATGCTGTGTGAGAGGAAGCTATGAGGGAAGAAGAAGAAATCAATAGGTTTGAAGATGGTGATTATCCGGACCAACAGGGGGATCCGGTACATGAGTCTCAAGAGATACCGGCACATGCTCCTCCACTTTATTCTCACGATGTTAATCAGCTAGCTTCTATGTTGCATCAGATGGAGATTTCACAATACTCCGGGCTGCCTAATCTTTACTTTGATACCGCCTCTTCCATGTACACCGAGGCGATGACTTACCGTTCTACTTTCCCTCCTCCTACTTTTGGGGCTTTGTATCCAGTTGATGCTGATTGGGAGGCACATCAGGCGAGGGAGCTGACTTCATTCCAGGCCAGACAAGTTTACAATTCTGGTTTGAGAACTTCTGAGTTGGCTGAGATCGAGAGGCGCCGCCGGATTGAGCAGGATGAGGCAGCTGCTATGGAAAGGGAGATGCTGGATGTGGACGGGCTGAATCTGAACTTGAATAGCCCTTTCACAAACTACTTCACTGGCCAGCCGGATGACACCGTTTGACGTCTTTGGTTATGATTCTCTGCTGCTGCTACTTTACTACTCTATCTCTACCTTTTACTTTCGTTTACTTTACTTTCGTTGGTTTGTAATAATATTTTGATGTTGCTTGGATTTGGCTGGATGTACTATTTTAACCTTGAATTTGAACTTTGTCTTGTTTGATTGTGGAATGGTTTTTACTTTTAGAGTTTGTTTCAATACTTTGGCATGTTCCTTCTAGTTACTTGAGTATCAATTGCTTGATTTTTTCCGTGTGTGATATGTGAAACCTGCAGTGCAATAGCTTGTTGCACTCATGTGATCAAGAGGCAAAGGAGGGGAACGCACACTTTTTGACCGGTTCTTTGATTCGACCCAACCGAGAGGTATTGAGCCAAACACTCCTTTTTCTTCTATGTGTGATATCCACTCATGTATTGTCTCTCGATTTTGCTTGTCGTCTTTTTATTTGATTGGTACTTTTGTAGCACACACGAGGCATGTTCCTTGGTCCCTTTGAGCCTTTCTATCCACCCTTACATATAATTATCCTTTGCTTAACCAATTTGAGCTGAAAAGAATATGTTATTTTGCACAACCTTAAGAAAATTTTGTTGAAAAAAGGAACGACTTTCTTGGAGGTTAGGCACCTAATTAGTGGTTGATGCGCATTGCTCACCACTAAGTTTGGGGTTGCTTTTTGGAATTAGCAAACAATAAAGTTTGGGGTGAGGGTACTAGAGAACTTACAAAAGTTTGATTTGAAAAATTGAGAAAAATTTTCAAAAATTACAAGGCTTTATGTGGAAGAAAGAAAAGAAAGAATAAAGAAAAAAAAAGAGAAATGAATATTGAGAAAAAGAGAAAAGAAATGCAAAAAGAAGTGATAGCCTTGAGTACAAAAAGAATTGCAAACTTGTGTGTTGAAATGAAAATGTTCTCTAGTCCACTATGTTTCAAAAGAATAAGGGTTGGTTTATGAAAATTTTCTTTGACTAATAGGGGGATCTAACTCCAAGTTTTTCTACTACTTATCCAAAATGTCACCATCCACCCTAGCCAAGCCACGTTATAACCCTAAAAGACCTCTAATGTGTGTGCACAAAGTGAACCGAATGAATTCTTAGACTACTTGCAAAATTATTGTTGACTTGCATTGATGTGTTGATTTGAGTGAATTACCAAAACTGAAGAGTGTATGTGAGTAGTGTGATGAAATCATAGAGCCTTGGTCGAAAAGTGTGAACTACTTGAAAATGTCTTGCGGGAACGATTGTGCAATTGAGCGATGTTGCAGGTGGATCATTGATCATCAGGTGATTCTCACGTATGTATGATTCGAGTGAATTTAAGGAAAATGCCAAGGTCTTGACACAAAAGCTTGAGGTAAAAGTTGTTTCCTTGAGGACAAGGAAAGGTTTAAGTTTGGGGTTGTGATGACGGATCGTCACACTCTCTAATCCATGCCTATTTTAGCAACATTAAATGCTTTTTAGTAGGTTTTTAGCAATAAATATAAGAGAAATCTAATCAGAAACTTGATTACTTGTTTTGCAAGAAAACAGGAAAAATTGCAGGAAATTACTTATGTTCACTACGCTGGGGGCGTAGCCCATCACGCGCCGCGTGATGGAGATCACAGGGAGCCAAGTTTTCACTCTGATGATGCGCGGCGTGACACCTGACCACGCGCGGCGTGAAGCTTTGTTCAGGAATTGGTTTGCTCTCTGACTTGATCACGCGCCGCGTGATACCGTTACCACGCGCGGCGTAGTTGATGGATTTGCAACCACGCGCGGCGTGATAGATCTGACGCGCGGCGTGGTTGCGATGTTATATAAGGAATTCTGTTTTTCTGAAAAACGGTTGGAAAATTTGGGAATCTGATCTTGATCTTGGGAGTTCCAGGCACGATTTGAAGACTGATTCTGTGTTCCAGAGGCGAAGGGTGGCTAGATTGGAAGCATTCAACATCATGGGAGTGGATTCCTTGAAGTTGGAGCAAGAATTGAGCTACTTCACGATGAGAGGCTAGACCTCCATTGAGGTTGGATCATGATGAGGAACTAAACTAATGTATTCCATGTAATCAATTGTATCTGTATTGAATCTCTCTCTTATGAATGTTATTCGATGAAATTCTATCCTTAATGCTTTACAATTTCTGATCAATCTTGCAATGAACTTAGATTTTAATTATGTACGAGAGTATGAGTTAAAATCAGAACTGAATTCATTGTGCATTTGAGTGTTTCCGGTCGAGAGATTGAAACATAGAATGTAGCATACGATCAACGCGTTTTCAAATACTCCGCTACCGGTAGCTTCCATCCAAGAGATTGGAGAAGTATCGGTGGAGGATAGGGTGGATTTTGACAAGAGATTGCGATTCACCATATTGTTGATCTAGTTGTAACATTCGAGTGATTCATTACGATACAATTGAATTGCATGTGAATACTATTGTTTAGGGAATTGTCGACGATCCAACCTCATTCTTAATCAATTGATTTCTCAACATTTTCGTACAAACACATCATTCAAACCAAACCCCCAATTTATGTGTATTCTTTGCATCATGTTTATGAACACTATGAGACTCGTTTAATCACACAATCCCTGTGGATCGATATTTTTATTACTACGTGGTAATTCGTTCACTTGCGAAAATTATCCATCAGGTATCATAAAAAACAGTTTAATTGAAAGCAAACATGAGTAAAACAAATGGATTTCTTCAAGACAAATATATTCATTGTACTAAGATTAGCATTCAAATATAAACAAGTTATGCATGCAATCTGTTATTGATCAAAACAAGAAAAATTACAAATAAGCATGCAGGTCGGTATCCCTTAGGCATTGAATTGGGAGTCTTTGGTGAAGAATCCTCCAAGATGGTCAAACTTTGCCAAGTGTGATTACTTGCCATAATCCCTAACTTTTGTATAGATCGCCCTTTCGGGTTTTCGGTCTATCGGGATGATTATTTTCTGTTTATGTCTCTAATTTTTGCCTGGACCGCCTTTTCAGGTTTTCGATCCACCGAGACGCTCATTTTTGCCTAAGCCGCCCTTTCGGGTTTTCAACCTAGCGAGCTGTTTTTTTTTTTTTTTTGGCAAAGTATTTCTTGATTGCATCGGTGTTCAAGGCATGCCCCCGAAAAATTCATTGGTTATTTGATGCTAGGAAACACTAAATGGAGGCACATAAGCTGGAGTAGCAACAATTTCTGAACTGACAATTGTTTGGAACGTTGTTACCTCTTCATGAAGCTCAATATTTTCTTGGATGCGTCCATTCTCTTTTTCAGGTTTGCATGGTGTTGTACTTTGTGACCGACTCGAAGATTGGAGAGAAAAGGCACGAATAGTTCCCAGAGTTTGAAAACTTGAATGATGCATGAAATGCAATGCCCATGATTTATTTTTATTGGTTTTCAAGGAACTCAATATTTTAATCGCAAACATCATAAGGACACAATTCCTTTTTTAGAAAAACGTGCCACCTTTTACTGAAGGAAAAGAGAAAAATGTACCAACATTTACTAATGGTAGAGAAAAAACTAGTATGAATGGTAACAAAGCATACCAACGTTTCTAAAGGTGGAAAAGAGAAAAAACTTCATTTCATTGATAATGGAAGGATTACAGAACCTATGACGTTTGCAAAGGGAATCCCAAGTTCTTTGAAAACCAAATTAAAATTTTTCATGAATGCATGGATGCATGGTTATGGATGCAAGGGTATGGTCCGGGATAATTTCAAGTCATCTAGTGTTAACTTTTAAAACATTTGGACTACCACCCCCTCACACGTTGGTTCTAAGTTTCTTAATGGTCCCTAAAATCATTGATCTTTATTTGAAAATATTGCAGCCATTGCAAATCCTCACAAGACTGCAATCATTACAAACGATCTCTTTTAGGTGTGGCCTTCGCGTCGACCCTACGAGATATTCACCACGAAGGTCAACGCTTAACCACCAACTAGGGCTCTAGAAATAAGTCCTTAATAACATGTTTCAAGGTTCTAGACCGGTTCAAAAAAGGTCCCTAGAGTCATGGACCCAACGAGGAAATATCATCGTCATTGCAAATCCTCGCAAGACAAATGACATCTCCAAGAGAGTCTACTCTAGGCGTGGTTTTCATGTTAACCCTACGAGGCATCCACCTCAAAGGTCAACACTCAGCCACTAACTTATCTTAAGTGTTTGCTCAAGTCCGGGTAGAGGACTTTTCTCTCATAGGTGATAAGCTCAAACAAATCAATATTATAAGATAAACAGAATATACAAGCAAATAATATAACACAAAATGACATATACACAAGTTAGGCTTAACCCTCTTGGGGATTCCCTAGTGAAGTCGCCATTTCTGTCGCGGTGATTTTTGGACGCCAAGCTATTGGTTAGCTTTGGTTCTCAAAAAATGATTCACCACCGAACTTAATTTATCCAAGGGAAGGGAAAAAGATCGAATAAACCCAAAATTAAATTTTTAGAGATTAAAAGGTTCGGGGGTTAGTTATACAAAGGGAAGGTATTAGCACCCTTTGTATCCGTAGTACTCTACGGGAACCTCTTGTGCTATGTGTATTTTGTGCTAAAAAGGATTTGCTTGTAAATAATTGTTTATAAATAATTGGGATAATGAGAAGAAAAAGAAAATATATTTTTTATTAATTTTGATTTGGGAAGACGCAAGGTCTCTTGCACTACGTACCCGTTAAGGATCAAAATCCCGTAGTTCGGGGTAAAAATTGTAAAATGGTTTGTTTGGTTGTTTTTTTAGGAGGAAAGACGAGTCGTCATCTTAAGTTTTAAACTCCTTTTAATCCACCACAAACATGCTAAAATGAGATTTTTGCTTCATAATAGGGAAGGGCTCTCACTCGGAATTCATCGTCGAGTATGCCACTAACTCTCCTAAATGAAGAAGAAATCACATTTTTCATTGTTTTAATGTTATGGGGAATATTAGAATTCCCGACCATAGAGATGACTCATGTCTAAACTCTTTTGTGAAAATGTTTTAAAATTAAAAGCCAGGCTATTCTTCCACAACTACTTGTGGTTCCTGCTCATGTTCCTCCATAGGTTCTTCAATGCTTTGTGGTTCTTGAATTTCTTCAAGTTCTACTTTCCTCTCACTGATTCCTTTGGAAATAAACTCCTTTTCCAAGAAGACTCCGGTTCGAGCGACAAACACTTTGCCCTCTGAAGGATTGTAGAAGTAGTACCCTTTTGTCTCTTTAGGATACCCCACAAATAGGCATTTGTCAGATCTGGGCTCAAGCTTTGTTGAGAGTTGTCGTTTCACATAAACTTCACAACCCCAAATCTTCATGTAAGACATGTGTGGTTTCTTTCCACTCCATATCTCATATGGTGTCTTCTCAACCGTTTTAGAAGGAACGCGGTTAAGTGTATAAGCTACTGTTAATAGAGCGTGTCCCCAAAAAGAGTTTGGAAGATCAGCATGACTCATCATAGACCGCACCATGTCCAAAAGGGTTCGGTTTCTCCTCTCAGATACACCATTCCATTGTGGTGTTCCAGGAGGAGTGAGTTGGGATAGGATCCCACACTCTTTTAGATGGTCATCAAATTCTAGGCTTAAATACTCACCTCCCCGATCTGATCGAAGGGTTTTGATTTTCTTTCCTAGTTGGTTTTGTACTTCATTTTTAAGAAGAGTGTGATTAAAAAGGGCTTGAATACTATTTTGATAGAATCGTCTTTTGTATGATGACTTTGATTTATATATTTAATATATATAATAAGGCATTTCAAACCTACTTGGGGTTGGTCGAGTCGTGTTGACTTGGGTCCTTGGAGTATGCTCCTCTCAAGGTCTCAGGTTCGATTCCCACTGGTGCCAATTTCGGTGGGCTAAGTCCATACAGAGTAAAAAAAACTCTGGCTTTAAATGGGGCCCCCGCAAGTGGGCGGTGGGATTGGTCCCCTTGGATTAGTCGGTCCTAAGGCCGGATACCAAGTTTTCAAAAAAAATATAATAAGGCATTTCTTTATTATGTTTGTTTCAAACTAATAAAGTCCCTAGAATAGCTAGTCTAATTAATGGAACATTAAGTGTGACTTAATAGTGAGACTCCATTAAACATAATGACACTATTCTTAAAGTATCCATAGTCAAGTTTTACTGTGATGTGGGATAACAGTAAAACATAGAGACTACTATGTGAGTAGACTGATGACCTCATCTCACGAGTCATGGATATGAGATATCAAGTCTTCACATAGATATAAATATTAGGAGTAATATTTATATTGGATTGACCCGCCATGAGAATACTACATAGTATGTTATGAAAAGTGTCATAAGTTATTCTCATAGTGATAATGGTGTATACCACCCTTCGACCTGAAACCACTATGGACCCTAGATGTGGAGTAGAGTGCTTAGTTGCCGTTCAAACATTGTCCGTAACAGGATGACTATAAAGTCGGTTGATGGGTACTCCACAAATCATGCTGAGGGACATGAGTGACCTAGATGGAATTTGCCCCTCCTACATAACAGGAGCAATATCTGTAGGCCTCTTGATGGAATATGACTGATAAAATGCGTGGCCACGCCGAACTAAGTCAATATGAGATATTGAGCTTATTCGTTGCTCAGTATATTCTGGGATCAAGAAATAAGATATTGAACCATACAAGGGTGACACGATCTATGCCTCGTGTTCAATATAGATATAAGGGCAAAGGGGTAATTATACACACGATCATTATCACGGAAAGGTTTCGTCAGATCACATGACATTCTCGTCACTTGGGTAGCAGTGATGTGTTGCTAGATACCGCTCACTGTTTATAATATTAAATATGTGATTTAATAATAATATTATTGTCAACGTTACGAGAACCTATAGGGTCACACACAAAGGACAGATAGATGAGAGAAATAAATAAGTAAGACTTATTTATAAAATTATAAGTAAGACTTATTAATAATTAAATAATTAAGTATGACTTATTATTTAATTTATGAAAATAGAGAAATGCGGTTCACCGTAAGGTACGGTGTAGTGCTTGGCTTGATGACCACACAAGTGGTTCTATAAATAGAACCCTTGTGATGAAGTTTAAAAATAGCTTAACCTAATTCACAAAGTGAAACCTAGCCGCCACTCTCTAAACCCTATTCTCTCGGAATCTCTGGTGGAATTGGCTAGCACCGGTCATCGGAGAAGTTCTGTTCGTGTGGACTGAGTAGATGCATCGCTACTTTGCTTTGCTCGTGATCAGAAACAGTTTCTACTTCAAACGTTCTGCACTTCAAGAGGTAAACACATAAACTTGTGGTTTTGTGTTCGTTGATTTGTGATTAATGGTTTAATCAAGATCCGTTCATCGGGATTGTTCCGCTAAGAGGATTAAATTTTGTGAAAAACTCCTCTTAAATCCCTTCAGTGGTATCAGAGCTTAGGTTCTGATTAAATCATTAATTCGATTCAATATAAGAGCATGTTGTGAATCGGTTGCTCTGTCGTTAAATTATATATATGTGATATATGTATGAACGATCGTGTCTTTGAACTTTTAGTCTGAAATCGTTTTGGATTTAAAAGGAAACATGTGTTATTGTTTTATTTATTGAATATGATTCAGTCATATGAATATGTGTTTGATTAAATATGTTTAATCATGTATTTCCAGAATTTCAATTGTTGAGTTTAAAATATGACACCAATTACAGTTTCTAGACCAATCTAGCTATATATGATATTTAAAGGTCGGTTTGAATAGCATACGTGATTATGTGATAATTGTGTTTGATTCAAATAAAACTTGGTTTTAGATATTATGTATACATGTTATTGGTATGGCTTGTCATGATTATTCAAGAGTTAATTCAAAAAGGTGTTTTGAATTGGTTATGAACCGATGCTCATATTTTAATCCGTCACAGGTTCAAAATTAAAAATTATTTTGGTGACATATGCCGTGTTAATTACTTAAATTTCAGTTAATTATTTATAAGGTATATAGTTATGGCCTTAGCGTATTTGACGTTTATTGGTTTAAATACAACCTGTGTGTCGTGGTTTATTTAAAAATACGGCCTGCGTGTCGTGATAATTTATTTATATTATTTTATTTAAATAATTTGTAAATTGTTCGTGATGACGAGAGACAATGCAAAACAAGGACGCTGGTAGAGAGGCTTGAGAAGTTTGCTCGAGGGTCAAAGAATTGTAATAAAGTAGTTTATTTAATTCTTTCGTTTTAGAAGGCCATAACTATACTACCTAAGTTTATTTTATGTATGTGATGCATGAGATGTATGTTTTAATTATATATGTCTTGAATATTTTATATAATTGTTAAACATATATTTACATGAGTGTCATGTAAATTGAAACACGTTTTGTATGAGATACAAAATACGGTGATATTAAATTTAATTAAAATCCCTTATAAGAAATATTAAGTTGAAAGCTTTCCAACATTTAGCACTCATCAAGACTAATATCGAATTATGTGGGTTCGCCAAAGCGAGGTGCATTTTCTATACTAGTAAGGTGCGATAGGATAATTGTAATATCCGACTGCTATGTTTTGGGTTAACTTAACTAAACTAATTATAATACGATTATAAAAAGTTTAGAAGCAAGAGTTGGGAACAATCTATATGATGGATTAGAATAAGGAGTTATTCACCCAACTAAGTAATATTCGAGAATTGTATAAGATACAATTGGAAGGAGTTCCTACCTAAATAGCTATGTTTTGGGTGATCAGCCAAAGCTGACTCAAGACATGGTAAAATACGGATCTCGGCCCACTAGAAAATCTTCCAACAGGATTTTCCGAATTAAATGTGAAGGGTCATTTGGTTTGAGTAAAATAGTGGGAGCATATTTAATTAAAGGCCTAGTTAAATATGTTTTAATCATGATACAAATTTTCTTATTTTTGTAGTTAGATATATTTAGCATATATTTTATATTTTACTGTAAAATGTCCTAAGGACATAAGGTTCAGAAAGGAGTTTCTGAATTGGTACATGTATTGAGAATCGTTCTCTCAAATACGAGAAAAACTACTAATGATTTTGAAAGAGTTAAAGTTTGAAGAAAGAAGTAAGACTTCTTCATAAACCTTGTTGTAGAAAGTTAAATTATCCACTTTTTATCTTAGGTATATGATACCAATTGTTAATTTCATATTTGTTGAAATATGAAGTTGTTTTAACGAAGTGAAAATTTGACTATAGATAAAGGCAACCTACGTTTAGAATGAAATAGTTTCATTAATCGTAGAAGTTGCTTTTGACATGGAACCAAATAATTGTTATTAAGTTTCCTTTAATAATAGAAACATTGAACATAAACCTTGTATTGACAAGAAAATGACTGCCTGCATGAATAATAGACAAGTGTTGTTACATTATTCCAACAATGTTTTCTATTCTAGTGTTCTAATCAAGTAATGGAATTGAGTTCCATCAACTTGATAACCTTATATATAACAATCATGAAAAAGAATCAAATAAGATTTGAACCTTATGCATATTAGTAGCAATATTGTTTAGTATTAATAAGTGAGACACACATTTCTAGATTCCATAGATAGGAATTTTGGACTCATTTGATTTATATCATTTGAAGGATATGAGTTCCACTTTTGAAAATAGTTCAGTGTGTCTATTACCAACTAAGACAAAGTGACATTTGATCTATTTGAAATATATATTTGAGATGTATATGAACCACTAAACTAATTTGCTAGATATAATTTTATTTCTTTTACTTCATTTACATTACTAATTAGCTTAGTGGATGTGAATATGTGTGGTTGACACAAAGTATGATTCTTTGAATTTGTTCAAAGAATTTATGAATGAAGTAAATGAATAATTTTGAAAAGTATTAAGACCATACGAACAAGTCGTAATGGTAAATAATTACTTAGATAAGGAGTATAGTAACAACTATTTATATTACATCATGTTTGACATGATTACAAATAAGATAGTTCGTTTATATCTCCAGCGACTCTTTCGAAAATTTATTTTAATTAGAGTTAGTCTTTACCCACAAAAGTTCCAATAAAAGAAATCATAAAGACACCATATTTGATATGGAGGTATGAGTACCTAGTTCGACTTTATGATAGTTTGAATTGTAAGGTTTATTAGATAAACTTAATTCCGACTTGGATGAATGTGTATTTGTGGAGGTATCCTAAAGAAACTTAGGAATACTAATTCTACAACGCTCACTATGACAAAAGTTGTTTTGTTACTACCCAACACCTAAAATATCAAATAAACAATTACAAGCGATGAATAATCCATCAGTTCTGATTAAAGCGTGATCAATAAACAATGTCAAAAACATCTCTAAGTGAGAAACTCAATGAATCCTGAGCTCCCAAAAAAGATTTTAGAAAAGTACTTAACATGCTCCAATGCTGCTATCACTTGTATTTAGTAAGATTTCAAAAAAAAATTAAATAAGCTCTTGTCCATTCCTAAGATATACTTCCCAATTTTTGGGTAATACAAGAAAAGAACACAAAATAGTGATATTAAATTTAAGCACATAATCTAACTAACGCCATACCTGCAACAATAGAGTACTCTTCCCAACGCCGTAATCACCGCTAATCAAATTTATTTCAAGTTCTATAACAAGCTCATGAGGCAATACATTTATAATCAACAAGTCAATTTTCCATAATAAAAACATTGATCATAATCTATAAGACATTCTTAATTCATATATGAAAACATGTCAAGTTTCCTGCACAATAAAAACAAAGATAAATTATAATATATCAACTAGAACTAATGGTAAGTTAAATTATATTCTAATAGCAGAGGCATCATTATTGGGATTGAAAACATTATAAATTTATCTTTTTATCTTAAAATTGGAAATCATCACCTATTGTAACTTGCAAATATATGGAGAAGATGCATTTGAGCAGCCCTTCTTTACAAGAACCATTCCATCACTACCCAAAACTCATATAGTAGTTACCATGATAAATCCAGTGTCATCAGGGTCTAATTCTTCCATGATAAAGCAGCTTATTCCTCTGCCTACTTCTGTATGTTAGACATTTGTTTGTAGAGGCACTAAGGCAAATAATCTGTAAACATAAATGAACATCAAGAA
This sequence comes from Trifolium pratense, assembly GCF_020283565.1. Classification (NCBI taxonomy): domain Eukaryota; kingdom Viridiplantae; phylum Streptophyta; class Magnoliopsida; order Fabales; family Fabaceae; genus Trifolium; species Trifolium pratense. The sequence goes on from NC_060065.1 coordinate 25,420,318, forward strand.
TAATCCAATTCTGACGGGGATAAAATTGCATACTAGATAAACTGTTAGTTTTAATTACCGATGAAACTAAAAAGTAAATAAAGGCCAATGCTTAGATTACTAATGGCTTTTCAAAGCCTTCATCAGTCACCAAGCTCAAAACTAGAAACACTACCAACCTGCCTCCAAGGACCAAATGAAATCCAAAACACTAAAAGATAACTAAGACACATAAAAGGGACAAAAACACACCTTATCAAGCTAAAACACACTCCAAAATTACATCTACACTACCAAACCAAAAAAAGAAGACAATCTCAAAGAAAAAAATTCAGCAACACCAACACAACAACACCACATCTAGAAACCACTCCTGCAAATAACAAACACACCACAGACTGAGTAACCTCTACTGTCACTAACATCAAAACAACAACAGCATAATCCCCAAACCACACAATTTTAATCAATCTGATAAAAAAAAAATAACAAAAAAAGTGTTGTTGGTTGAGCAAGACTGAGTAACCTAACCTCTCATGACAAGATGGCGGTTCAACTGCGATGAACGATGGCGGAATGATGAAGAGTTTCTGGGTAAACGTGTTCTGAAACGATGGACAATGATGAACGATTGGGAAAGATGGTTTTAGGGTTTCAGCGAGTTCTCAAGGTTCAATTGATTTTTATTTAAGGGTTTAAATGGGATTCTGGGTTCAATCGATTGACATTTTATGGGGTTTAGGGTTTCAATGAGTTTTTGGGTGAGTGAGGTTGGTGAGAAGAAGGTCGAAGAAGAAGGGTTCTGGATGGAGTGAGAGTGACGATGGTCGAAGAAGAAGGGTTCTGGGTTTCTAGGTGAGTGGGTAATTTGAAGAATCGAGTGAGATGAATGTTTCTGGGTGGTTTGAAGGTCGTTTGGTTTGAGTGAGATGAACAAAGAGAAGAGGAGAATTGGAACTAGAGGTGGGAATAGGCTAGGCCGAGCTAGGCTTTGCCAAGCCTGAGCCTGGCCTGTCAAAAAATCGAAGGTATGAGCCTGGCCTGTGGCCTATCATAGGCTTAAATTCTAGGCCTGAGCCTGGCCTTTTGAAAGTCTGATGTGGCCTGTTAGCCTGTTTAAAAGCCTATTTCATATGAACATATTTAAATAAATAATTATATTTATTTTGAAATATACTTATGAACTAATAAAATAATGTTCCATTTGATATTTTAGAGAATTTGACTATATATGTCATCATATTTCAATTCTAGTTTATAATAATACATTTATATATGTTAAAAACTAATGTAGATTAATAAACTTAAATTACTTAAAAAGTTAATAGATTTATAATTTAATCAAAGTATAAATTTTAATATATAAATAATAATCGTAATAAAAATATTATTCATGTTAACTTAAATAGGCCGGCCTAGTAGGCCTCAAAGGCTTTTTTAATGGCCTGCGGCCTGGCCTTTTTAGCTAAATAGGCTTATAAAAAAGCATTGGCCTGCTCTATTTAAAGAAATAGGCTGGCCTGGCCTGAGCCTATGTAGGCTAGGCCTTAAGGCCATGTAGGCCGGCCTGGCCTGTTCCCACCTCTAATTGGAACAAAGGAAACTGTGACTGATTCGATCAAAGGAAACTACAAGTTTTTTTCCCTATAAAATTGATATGTTTTTTTTATTATTCAGCAATCAAGGGGTCAAAGGTTCGACACTCATCCACTACGTATTTTAATTAATTTATTTTCTTTACTATAGCGCTCATGTAAAACCCGCTATTATAAAGTTCCGCGTATTTGGATTTAATAGCGCTTTTTTCAAAAGCGCTATTGTAACACCCCTAGGTTCAAGGTTTTAAAAGCGTTTCTACGAAAAGCGCTATAAAAAGGCTCTGTCGTTAAGTTTTAATAGCGCTTTTTCAATAAGCTCTATTAAATAGGCGCTATTATAGCTCATTTTTGTAGTAGTGATATTCACACTATCTCCCTTAAACTTGACCCCGATAGCTTTCCCGATCCCCCACACGTCATCCACCGCCATTTGGTCATTGCCTTGAACTGCCACCCAATTCATCCAATCGTTATTGACAGAACCCGACGATGATGAATCTCCTGAAGAAGCTTGACAACTCATAGAACAAGATCGACTGTGAGGTGTTAAAGGTCTTAAAGAAGAGCGTTCGCCAGCGTAGGGGCGGGGACACTTGCTGATTTGATGTTACTATTCCAAAAAGACACTTAAAAGAGAACGAAGAGAAATACTTTTCATAATTTTGTTTGCATAATATTTTGTTGCATTTAATTTACTCTTTCTTTTCTTTTCCTCATAATCAATGGAATACCCAATAAAAATTATTTTTACAACTTTCCATAAAACTTATTTCAATGAAAACACAAAATGTCATACTACCTCCGTCCTTAAATATAAGATCATTTTGAAAAAAACACGGAGATTAAGAAAATTGATTGCTATATTAAATTTGTTGATAATTAGTATTAAATGGAAATAACTATTTATAACGTGTTTTCTTGATCTGTGTGATTTTTTCAAAGTGTTCCTTATAAAAATTACACCGAAGAGAGTATTAGATGGAGGGGAGGGGAGGTGAGGGGGTAATTTTGACAAAAAAAAAATTCTTATTAAATATTTTTTTTTAAAAAAATGTTTTTTATTCTTTAAAAAAAACAAAATTTAAAAACAAGATTTTTTAAAATGTTCCCTCACAATTTAAAATATTATCTTTACCAATTTAAAATGTTTTTTTGACCAATCAAATATCTCTAATAATATTTAAAACGTTGTAATGGAGGTGAGACTTTTTGTTTTTATTTTTTTTTTAAGAATAAAAAATGTTTTTTTTTTAAAAAATTAATAAAAAGATATTTTATTTTGTCAAGATTACCCCTCCCACTCCCCTCTCATCTATCTACTTCGAACCAAACAGATCCTTAAGAGAGAGAATGGGTTAATCTCAAAAAGATCTTATAATTATAGACGAAGTTAGTATTTCAAATTATCATATTTATATTTTTTCTCTAATAAGTGAATTTTTTTTCTTATAATATGAGAAGAAGGGAGCAAGTACTTAATAGCATTCATTAAAAAAAAGTTAGTACTTAGTAGTAGTAATTAATTTTAGGCTTAAATATCACATTAGTACATTGTGTTTTTTTAAAACAGTCCCTGCATGTCCAATTCCTTTTGGTTTTAGTCTCTGCTGTCTAAAAAATGCTGTTGTTTCCGAGGTTCAAAATCGTTAAATATAATTTTCAGCCACCGAAGAGATTACTGGATTGAGTCGCGGGTGAATACGCTTTCTTTAAGACGTTTCGCGGCACTGTCCAAAATTGTGCAAGGCAGACGATCAACTACGAAGTCTCCGGGATAAAACAGCCCAGTTCTCTACTGATACCGATAAATACTGCACTGTAGATATTGGGCAAGAATTACACCCTCAAATATGGTACTAAAACCATTGCGCTATGATTTTAAGTCCATTCTCATACGGTACTATGACCGTTCTAATATGGTATCGTGACCATTCTTATATGGTAACTAAGACCATTCAAATTATAGGGAATATGGCGCTATGACCATTCTTAAATTTGAAGGAACTCACTGTGATACTAGAATCACTCTTAAAACACAATAATAATACTAATATTAGTATATCAGAACAAATAGAATAAACTTCAATATTATTCTCTAATTATTCTCTAAGTTATTAGTAACACATCCTAATACAAATCTTTCTAATTAATTTGCATAACCGAATAATGAAACCAATTGATATGAATAATTCATTCATTCTAACTTTAATATGGCTCATTTCAATCAACTAAATATTTCAAATGAATATGTAAACCATTGATTCATAATCACTTACAAACCAAGAACATCAAATAATCTCTAAAGTCAGTGGATTTGATTATTTGTTCCATAAAAGAAAATAGGACTTACCGTTGCCGCAGGTTTTAATGAGCAAAACCATCAAGCACCAACATAGTGCTATGGGTGCTTGTACAATTGATAAGCTATAATTCTTTGAACAACAATTGGAGTATTGTCATATATTTGATGAGAGAGCCACCCACGAGATAGATATTTTACTGTGAGATATGTAACTTGCTCTCTCCGAGTAACAACAAGTGCTATATATCATCATCTATGATATGCTGGTGGCTAGGATTTAATTTTATATAAATAAGTGGATTATGCTCATGACTCAATAAAACTAGTGAGGTGGTCATTAAAAATAGGAACACATGCTTTTACTTTTTCTACTACCATTCCTATTATTTAGTAACTCAAGTAAGTTTCTACAACATAGTCTATTTTCATTATTTTTTTATTCTCAAAATACACACTAGTATATAATACATATTAATATGTTCTAATACCCGATGTGGGACTCAAATATTTTATTTTCAATTCACACATAATGTGTTATTTGTTCCAACAATCCCCCACTTGAATTTAAAAGAAAATTCTTAAATAGCGTAGAACGCTTCTATAAGATTGTGCATAAGCAAAGGTGACGCTTGTCTTGAACCTTCACATAGCAAGTAAGAGCCCGATTTAACAAGAGCGACACTTGTCTTGAACTCTATCTCAGATTTTTCTCAAACCCGCACACAACCTCTCTTAAGGTGTATCTTAAAAGCCCGTGCTTTAATGGTCCTGCACGTGTATCCCGGTTTCATGAACGCTCTAGGAGTTCGCCCCAAAACTCCATAGGAACCGGCCTCAGTTCCACATTCATATAGGTGAGTCTATCTGGAGTACTCCTGAAGCTTGGTACTCCACTCATATCAGAGTATAGATCTCATTAAGAGTTTCTATTATCTCATCCTTTCACTTCTGCTTCAGGATTCATGCTTCTTAACTTGCATGATCATTTCTTACCACTCACAACTTGTTGTTTACCCATTGGAACCTAATTCTTGGGATCTCCAGTCTTTTAGGTTGGGTTACCATTATGAGCAATTCATAGGCATTAGTCTCATCTTCTTTGATGTATTATGGACTTCATTTTTAGCTATTCCTTTCGTCAAAGGATCTGCTAAACTTTTATCAGTGTGTACATGACCCATTCTTACAGCTCTCTAAGTCTTTCATAGAAAAACATTTCCCTAACCAAATTTTGATTTCTTGTAGTGTAGGGATATCATTTCCGATGAGCAATATGTCATCCACATATAATACCAGAAATGATACTATGCTCCCACTAACCTTCTTGTAAACACAAGGTTCATCTTCGTTTTTAACGAATCCATATTGTTGTACTGTTTCATCAAAACGAAGATTCCAACTTCTGGAAGCTTGCTTCAATCTTTAGATTGATCGCTGTAATTTGAATACTTTCTTGGTTTCATTGGGAATATCAAATACTTCAGGTTGTGTCATGTACACATCCTCAAGGAGATTTCCATTAAGGAAAACAGTCTTGACATCCATTTGCCAAATTTCATAATCATGGTATGCAGCGATAGCAAGTAAGATCTGAATGGATTTGACCATCGCGACTGGTGAAAAGGTTTCATCATAGTCCACACCATGAATTTGTTTGAAGCCTTTAGCAACCAATCGTGCTTTGTATGTACTTATATTTCCGTCCATGTCAGTTTTCTTTTTGAAAACCCACTTGCATCCTATAGGATTAATTCCTTCAGGTGCTTCAACCAAGTTCCAAACTTGATTTGTGTACATGGAATCCATTTCAGATTTCATGGCTTCAAGCCACTTCGCAGATTCAGGACCAGTAACGGCCTCTTGGTAAGTCACAGGCTCATCTTGGTCCATGAGCAATACGTCACCTTCTTCTGATATGAGAAACCCATATCTTTCAGGTTCTAGACGTATCCTGTTTGACCTACGTGGTTCTTGTGTTGTTGGAGTAGGATTTTCTATCACAACAGCTTGTGTATCCTGCTCTTGTTCCTCCATTGGTATATCACTACTTTGTGGGTCTTGAATTTCTTCAAGATTTATATTTCTCCCACTAATTCCTTTGGAAACAAATTCCTTTTCAAGGAATACTCCATTCCTAGCGACAACAACTTTGCCCTCAGAAGGATTGTAAAAGTAGTATCCCCTAGTTTCTTTAGGGTATCCCACAAAGAAACATTTATCAGATTTGTGCTCAAGCTTAGTGGACATTTGTCTATTCACATAAGCTTCACAACCCCATATCTTTAAATGTCTCATATTGGGTTTTCGACCATTCCATATCTCATATGGTGTCTTTTCTACCGCTTTGGATGGAACTCGGTTAAGTGTATAAGCTGCAGTTAATAAGGCGTGTCCCCATAAGGAATTTGGAAGATCAGCATGACTCATCATTGATCGGACCATGTCTAACAAGGTTCGATTTCTCCTTTCAGAAACACCATTCCATTGTGGCGTTCCAGGAGGTGTGAGTTGAGACAAGATCCCACACTCTTTTAAATGATTGTCAAACTCTAGGCTCAAATATTCTCCACCTCGATCAGATCGAAGCATTTTGATTTTCTTGCCTAATTGGTTTTCTACTTCATTTTGAAATTCTTTGAATAAAGTAAATGATTCAGATTTATGTTTCATTAGATACACATATCCAAATCTACTAAAGTCATCCGTGAATGTTATGAAGTAATGAAAACCTCCTCTAGCAGGCGTATTTAGTGGTCCACACACATCAGTATGTATGAGACCTAAGAGATCACTAGCCCTTTCTTTGTGTCCGGTGAATGGGGGCTTTGTCATCTTTCCCAATAAACAAGATCGGCATGTCTCATATGATTCAAAATCAAAAGAGTCCAACATTCCATCTTTATGGAGTTTGGAAATGCGGTTTTCATTTATATGACCTAAACGACAATGCCAAAGGTAAGTTGGATTCAACTCATTAGGTTTTATCCTTTTAGCATTAATGTTATAGACAGGCATATCAAGATCAAGGATATAAAGTCCATTAATCATAATTGCATTAGCATAAAGAATATTATCCAAATAAATAGAACAACATTTGTTCTTTATTATAAAAGAAAAACCACATTTGTCTAAACAAGATACGGAAATAATATTCCTGCTAATTGCAGGTACATAATAGCAGTTCAGTAACTGAATTATTAAACCAGAAGGTAAAATCAAATCATAAGTTCCAACAGCCAAAGCAGCAACCTTTGCTCCATTGCCCACTCTTAGATCGACCTCCCCTTTTGCCAATGCTCTACTCGTTCCCAGGTCCTGCACATTAGTACAAATATGAGAACCACATCCAGTATCTAATACCCATGATGTAGAAGTAGACATATTAATTTCTATAACATTAATACCTGAAGAAGTGGAAGCAACATTTCCATTCTTCTTGTCCTCCAAATATTTTGGGCAGTTTCGCTTCCAATGCCCGGTCTTACCACAGTGGAAGCATTTCCCCTCCTTAGCCACGCCTCCAATAGGCTTCAAAGCCTTGGTTGATGGTTTGGCAACTGCTTTGCCTTTTCCATTTCCTTTAGGCTTAGTAGGCTTCTTTTGTTGCCATTTGGGCTTTCCATTGTTGACCATTAAGATGGTCTTCCCTCTTCCTTTCATGTTCTTTTCAGCCGTTCTTAACATGGTTGCAAGCTGGGGCAATGATTTATCCATGTCATTCATTAAGAAGTTCATGACAAATTGGCTAAAACTCTCCGGCAACGATTGCAAGATGAGGTCAATAGCCAGTTCCCTCTCAAGAGGTAAACCCAACCTTTCAAGGTTCTCTACATACCCAATCATTTTGAGTACATGAGGCCCTACAGGGTTTCCCTCCGACAGCTTGGTTTGGAAGAGAGCCTTTGAGACATCAAACCTTTCATGCCTTGCTTGCTCTTGGTATAGAGTCTTGAGGTGTTCGATCATATCGAACGCCGCCATGTTTTCGTGCTGTTTTTGCAACTCAGCAGTCATGGTCGCAAGCATGATGCACGAGACTTCTATGGCATCATTGACATGCCTATTATAAGCATCTCTTTCAGCCCTAGTAGCCCCATCAGGTGCCTCTTCAGGAACAGGCCCATCTAGCACATACAGCTTTTTCTCGTGTTTGAGGACAATCCTCAAGTTTCTGTGCCAGTCTAAAAAGTTTGTTTCATTCAGTTTATCCTTCTCAAGGATAGATCGCAAAATGTTGTTTGAGGTGTTAGATGCCATCTACAATTTAAAACATACAAAGTAAGTATCACGAGTTTAACATATTTAATTCGGCCTTTAATTAAATACGCTCCCGCTATTTTATTCAAATCAAATGACCTTCAAGCATATGATTCGGAAAATCCCGTTGGAAGATTTTCTAGAGGGTTGAAATCCTTATTTCACCTTGTTTTGAGTCAGCGGGGGCTGATCCCCCAAAACTTAGTTATTTTAGGTATGAACATTTCCAATTGTATCATATACAACTTTCAAATCAATTGGGCGAGTAACTCTTACTCTTATCTATCGTATAGACGTTCCCAATTATTGCTTCTAAATATGTTCTAATCTTATTAAAATAAATTTAGTTAAGTTAAACCCAAACGAATAACAATCGGGTAGATGGAACTACCACACCGCAACTTACCATTATAAAACGTGTGCTTCACGGAGGCAAACCCACACATTCGATATTGATCTTGAAGGGTGTTATCCATTTTGGAAAGCATTGAACTTAATATATTATTTGAAGGATTTTAGTTAATTTGATCTCACCTCACCACGGCTTATATATCATATATATTCGCACTCCAATCATTCAAGCATGCATAACAATTACACAAAATAAAAGTGATATGATTATGGCCCCTAACGCTATGATCCTCTCAAGCCAATGAGAGAATCTAAACTAGTCCTATAAACGACCTTGCTTCTCCAAGCTAGACCTCCAGGGTTGTTCAAGCGTCACGGTTCTTCTTACTTCCTTTTATTCTAATTACATTACATAAAAGAAAAACCCGTTTTACATACGAGGGAGTGGATGAGAAGAGAATGTACATATGGAATTTAAGAGAGAGGCACGACACGCAGGCCGTATTTCAAAATCCCAACAAATGAAATAAAAGACTAAGGCCATAATCACTCACAATAAAATAATAACAAACACACTTTTATTATTATTATTATTAAAGTCTCATAATTAAATAAATTAATTTAAAACCGGCCATTAATCACGCTACACAGAGTATTCTTAATGAACGATTCATTTGAACTAACTCTTATTTTATTGGCTTAACTACATATTTGGTCCCTTACGTTTAAAAAGTATCAATTTGGTCCCTTACGTTTATTTTAGGTTTCAAGTTAGTCCTTTCCGTTAGTTTTGTCACTAACACCGTTTGAACAGTACACGTGTCACTGTGTCCAAGTGCCACGTGTCAGTCCACATATGCAAATTGGCTGCCACATGTGACAAAATTGACGGAAAGGACTAACTTGAAACCTAAAATAAATGTAAGGGACCAAATTGATACTTTTTAAACGCAAGGTGTAACACCCAAACCCATTATTTATATATTTCTATCTTTAGTAAAATCTTTTTCAAAATACGCAACGGAAAGTAATGTTTGATATTATAAAAGTTGTGGTTCGAGTATTACATTCTTCAATCAAAATAGTACTAATGTAGTTAATTAGTAAAAATACTTATTTATACAAATCTTAAATCAACTAATGTATTTATTAGTTATACAAAACAACCTAGATAAGGAGACTCTATATACATATAAAACCCCAATTTCCCGTGTCACAATCAGAGCGGAGCTTCACCGACGACTCGACATCGAATACCACAAAAACCTGTCAATCTGGACCCCCAACGGTCCAGCACATAACACATAAAAGAGAGTTAGACAACATACTCAAAATATACAAGTGTAAGTAAATGGTACTTAAACACTTCTTCATAACAACATGCATAATCATACATTATACATATACATCACCATCATTCATGCATATTCATATATCATGCATATACTTCATTTATCACATAATCAATCATCCACAAAATACACCAAACATATAGTTTCACGTCGTTTCGGACAATACCAAAACATCCACAAATATCACATAACTCAGTTACAAATAGGAATATACATAAAGTTCCTAATGTAAATCTATCACCACAAATACATTGTTCAGATTATGGTCATGACGGACCCTGCGTTGTTCATTTTATAGTCATGACGGACTCTGCTCCTCACATACGGATTAACAATCAACATTTACCAAGTATGTGTCAAACATCATTTATCATAAAATGCACACATAATCCCTAATGCAATCTAATGCTTCACATTCATGTTATGTCCTCTAGACACCTCTAATGCATGTGGTACCATCGTCTTTATTAGAGTATCTCACCTCTAATATTCGTCTTTATCGAACAAATATAGTTCGATATCCGTCTTTATTGGACAAGCCAATATACAACAACAATTCATGAATGCATGTATATGTTTTTCATGAATTCACTCACAATCATTTTAATTAGCATTAAGCTCGTCATTTATAAATGTGGAACACTATCCAACATTCCGTCTTTATTAAGATAACACTATACCTTAATATACGTCTTTATCGAATAACATAATTCGATATCCTTCTTTATTAAGTTGATTAACACCTTAATATACTTCTTTTGACATTTAAACAAACATCATCAACACAATCATATTCCACAAATATAATCAACAACTATCATCACAATACAATTAATCATGGTTATAAACACCTAATTGCATGTTAGGATACCTTAAATCCATGTTACAAGTGCCTAATTGCACTTTAAAACATCAACAAAATAAGTTCTAGTCTGTCATGATGGCTTCAGCCAGAGAAAGCCAGAGAAAGCCAGAGAAAGCTAGCAGGAACCCGTGGCTTACTGGCTTCAGCCAGAGAAAGCCAGAAAAAGATAGCAGGAACCCAGGGCTTACTGGCTTCAGCCAGTGAAAGCTAGGCCTCGCTGCAAGGCTGGCCCAGCCAGCATGCCAGCCACAGGAGCTCTGTTTTCGGGTTTGAGCATAAATCCACCCAAAAATCCCATTTTTGATGTTCCAAATCCCAAATAAGTTTGTTTTCACGCATATAACATGTATATAAACATAAAAGGGCAGTTCATATCACCGATCTACAACAAAACACATCAAAAAGTAGTGATTCTACACTTTTACTCAAAAACTCATAAATATCAATGTTCTTGCTCAAACATCAACAAATTCTCATTTTTATCCAATAAATTTGTTCATACATCATGATAAAAGCATGTTAAACATGTTATGAACCTTAGAATCGATTTCCATTAAGAAAATTCATCCAAAACTAAAACGAAAATGGGGTGGAGGAAGTTCAGGTGAGGAGAAATCGACATTCACTAGTGGAAAAAAGACTTTTTAAATCGGTTCCTGGAGGCTATTTAAATCGGTTGGGCGACCGATTTAGAAGCCGTCGATTTAGAAAGTTTTTCGCTTTTAAATCGGATCTTGATCCGATTTAAAATATTTTATTAAATCGGTTAATCTGATTTAAAATCGTTTATTAAATCGGTTAGTCTGATTTAAAAAAAGTTCAAAAAGTACTTTAAGTTTCTAAATCTATATTGAACCGATTTAAAATCAACAATTTAAATCGGTTCACCCGATTTAAAATCGTTTTTTTTTTAAAAAAAAAAAAATTCATTCTCTCCCCCAAATTATACATGATTTAGACATTAAAACAGATTTCCACACACATTCCTTTTAATATTTCAAACACAATCATTAATAAAAAAAATATCAAAGAATCAAATTTCATACCAAATTATAAATAAATTCAATTACAAAATATTCATGAAACAAGGTTACCAAAAGTATCATGGATTTAAATATATCTTAACAAAACTAAAGAATGCTACTACCAATACTTCAATACACTATCCTAACCTAAAGCAAAGAGACACAGGTCTGCAAACAGAAGCACAAAACCAAATAGCACCAGCGCCTCAACAAAGAGATCCCTGACACCGCACCTGCATGCAGACACAACAAAAGTTAAGTACAAAAATTGCAAAGAAGTGAAAATGAGCATATGGTTATAATACAAAGCACCAGGTAGAGAATCATTTTCACAGTATCATATTCACATCATTGTCATTATCATTAAATCCTCATAAAAACACAAAAAACAAAGTTCAATCCATAAAAACAAGAACAAGATATAAGTCTAATATTTCAAATAAATATAATATCCAATATATAACTGAAGTCTTAATCTTTCATGATTAATGTCATACCTATTCATGGCATGAAAATGAGCATATGAAAAAATTGATCCACAAAGTGTCTTAAAAAACCTTGAAATTATTTACCTTTCGCTTGGTGTTACAGAATATAACAGCTTGAGTGATGGTAAGAGTACCATAAAGATCACACAGAGTATCAAACTTCCACTCCTCCCTTTCAACCGCAACAAAAAATTGCTTGATGCCCTGTATTTACGGGGCAAGGTAATTGCATCAATATCCAGTTAAATATCAGAAATCACAAAGACAATAAAAGCAATTGCTTACCTCTAATGTCAACTCATCACGTTTTACAAGGATCCTCATAGGATCTGTCATAAACTTATTTGTCATCTCCATAATTTCATGAGGTAGTGTAGCAGAAAACAAGCAAACCTACACAGTAAACACAACAATTCAGAGACTATATAAATCTGAAAAGAATACAGACAAGAATGTTCATGTTCCACAAGTTTAGCAAAACAAACATCACTCCAGTAACTGGGACCAAGAACCCTAAAGAAACATCCAGTTATGTTATAAAATGAGGTAGAACTTGTACCAAAATAAAAAATAAAAAAAATGAGGTAGAACTTCAGGTAGTTTGGCCAACATAAGTTTGAAATCCAAATAAAGACAACAGATTTATGAAAAACTGTAGCAGAACCTTATCACTTAGGTTTCATTCAAGAACACAAAAATGAAATGATTACAGTTTGCAGATTATATTATGAAAAAAAAGAAGTATCTTCATTGTTTAATCAAAACATTAAAATGACTCCTTCATATGATGTCCGGTCACTAAATCAAATTAGCAAACAGAAACACTGCACACTTCTTACATATGGAAAACAATAAACTAACTATCCCAGTGCACTTTAGTTTAGTTTTAGCATATATATTAAGATATCAAATTGCAGAAATTCCATTCCAAATACAATGACAGAGACGAGGGCATGGAGGTAAGGAGAACCTGAAGATCTGGTGGGAGATATCTATACACATCATAGATTTGATCTTTAAACCCTCTGCTCAACATTTCATCAGATTCATCCAGTAATCAAAAATAAAAACATAAGATAATCCTTGAACCATGACAACAAATAAGTAGAAAAAAATCAAGCATTGGCAAGTAGAAGCAATGAACTACCAGAATTAGCAACTTGATAGCTCTTGTGTGCAATGTTCTCCTTTTAATCATGTCACAAACTCGGCCAGGAGTTCCAGAAACCACATGAACTCCATGCTCAAGTTTCCTTATGTCTTCTCCCACACTTTTGCCTCCAATGCAAGCATGGGCTTGTATATTAATGAAATCTCCAATCGCCAATATAACCTTTTCAGTCTGTGAAGCCAGTTCTCTTGTCGGGGACACAATTAAAGCTTGCACCCTGTTCAGAAATTACAAAATTGGACTCACAAATTAATAAACTGATGTACATTGTTCAGAGCAAACTCATACATCTTTAATATTATAAAGTTGCCCAAAGATTAAAAAAAAATGTCATGAACGGAAGGCCAGAAACATTAACTTTCCATTTACAAATTTAGATAACTGTATCAGAAGATCAATAGTGGTGTATAGTGTATACAACAATGAATAATGATCATTAATTAATATTCACTTGAAATTAAAAATTAAAATTGTATCAAGTATCTCTAAAGCAATCAAGTAATTAACCACTATTAACAAACCATAGGTGGGTATTATGATATATAAGAACCTGTAACAAATCCTAAGTAAGGTAACCAGATTAAAATATCTCACCCTTAACAACACCCCATAAAAAACATATCAAACCCTTTGTTCATCCTTTAGGGTTTAACCAACCCCATCATTAAACTTTCTCTAATGCCATTAAATTTCCTAAATCCACATTATCCAATCCAATATAACACAAACATCAATAAAAATTCAAAACCCCTAATTCCCATCAAAAACCCTAATCAACAAATCCAACATAAAATCACCTCTACTCTTCAAATTCCTAATCCAAACAAATCAACAAAACAAAAAAGAGAAAAAGAAGAAGAAAGAAACTCACTCTCTGACGGAGGTATCAACAACCTGACAAACGGTAACCGTCTTTTATCCCTATCTCTTCGAAGCCGTATTGGAAGATTCCATGAAGCAAATCGTCTTTTATCCCCATCTCTTCGAAGCTTCCAATGGCGATTCGCCGGGACTACGGATGTTGTTGCCATCGCCGCCGCCGATTTGGGCTCGAAGATAGAAGTGAAAGGTTGGGTTTCGATTTTAGAGAGAGAGAGAGAAGGTTCTTCATTGTGTGTGAAATGAAAAAAGACTTAATGATTTATGTTTTTTTTTTAATATTAAATAATTTTTTTAAATCAGGCTAACTGATTTAGTTTGTTATTCACTTAAAAATCTGTCTCCCGTGTCCTGTTTTTAAGGTTATTAAATCAGGTGGATGACATCTGATTTAGAATGTATGATTTAGTAAGTGTTTTTTCCACTAGTGATTCTCCCCTTCCTCGAGTCACCCACGAATATGAAATCTACTCTCTTACCTTAGATCCGACGAAAGCTCGACGATTGCTCTTGATCTCTCTTGCTCAAGCTCTCCTCTTGCTCTCCCTTCTCTCTACTTCTCCAAGAACAACAAAAAGTGAGACTTTCTCTCACTACAAGGGCTAAATAGCGCCCCCTAGCTCACAAGGCCCAATGGGCCTCAAGCCCAATAGCTTGGCCCAACTCACGTTAACTCTCACTAACTCGCGCGTTAACTAAAACTCTCGATAAATAACTTAAAGTTACTATCTTACTTAAAAACCACATCACCAAATAATTAAACACTTAAATAGTGAATAATAAATTTGGGTCGTTACAACTCTCCCTCACTTAAAAGATTTTCGCCCTCGAAAATTACGCTACTAAAACAACTCTGGATAACTCATGTATCCGACCCTCCAACGAAACGCTCAAAACACTACACATACCAAGTTTGACAAAATTAGTTTATCCCATCCAACACAATTTTTGTCTATTTATCAACAAGAGATCAAGGACGGCCAGTTCCTCAATTTGTCGATAGATATTCAACAATCATGATATCGGCACAAACCATTCTTATCAGACCGCTAAAACGTCCACTTCGCACGAAACATCCATAGATTCCCATTCTACGACCTAACAACGTTACCCTAAAATAGGTACAACCAATCGAACACACTCCGAAAAGATACTTCCGTGGAATACTTCCACAACTCCATAATTCTCATAAATTTTTGATTCCCTCATGAATCACTTAATTGTGCTACATCACTTATTCATATTCGAATTTTATCCCAACTTATCACTGGATGACCACCATTCTAAATCTTCCTCGACACATCCCAGAATTTATCGTCTCTAACCGTCAAATTCATTTTCTCACATATCTCCAATCGTTGAGTCGAATCTGTAACACCCAAACCCATTATTTATATATTTCTACCTTAGTAAAATCTTTTTCAAAATACGCAACGGAAAATCACATTTAATTTATTGAATGTCGGTTCGAGTATTACACTCCTCTACCAAAATAATACTAATGTTGTTAATTAGTAAAAATACTTGTTTATACAAATATTAAATCAACTAATGTATTTATTAGCTATACAAAACAACCTAGATAAGGAGACTCTATATACATATAAAACCCCTTTTTCCCGTGTCACAATCAGAGCAGAGCTTCACCGACGACTCGACATCGAATACCACAAAACCTGTAAATCTGGACCCCCAACGGTCCAACACATAACACATAAAAGAGAGTTAGATAACATACTCAAAATATACAAGTGTAAGTAAATGGTACTTAAACACTTCTTCATAAAAACATGCATAATCATACATTATACATATACATCACCATCATTCATGCATATTCATATATCATGCATATACTTCATTTATCACCTAATCAAACATCCACAAAATACACCAAACATATAGTTTCACGTCATCTCGGACAATACCAAAACATCCACAAATATCACATAACTCAGTTACAAATAGGAATATACATAAAGTTCCTAATGTAATCTATCACCACAAATACATGGTTCAGATTATGGTCATGACGGACCCTGCGTTGTTCATTTTATAGTCATGACGGACTCTGCTCCTCACATACGGATTAACAATCAACATTTACCAAGTATGTGTCAAACATCATTTATTATAAAATGCACACATAATCCCTAATGCAATCTAATGCTTCACATTCATGTTATGTCCTCTAGACACCTCTAATGCATGTGGTACCATCGTCTTTATCAGAGTATTTCACCTCCGATATCCGTCTTTATCAAACAAATATAGTTCGATATCCTTCTTTATTGGACAAGCCAATATCTCTAAATATTCATGATGCATGCACTCAAACTCATGAATATATTCATCAACAATTTTGGCATATAGCCCGTCAACAATAACGTGGAACACTATCCAACGTCCGTCTTTATTAAGATAATCAATACCTTAATATCCGTCTTTATTAGAATAACATAATTCTAATATCCTTCTTTATTAAGTTGATTAACACCTTAATATACTTCATTTATACTTCATACATGATTAACAATCGTTATAAGCATCAACAAGCATCAACAAGCATCAACAATCATGTAAGAATAAGACACTGATTGAAAATACATGCAAAGGAAGATAGCAGATGAAAAATTGGTGAAATCTGCAGCATTTCCGCCTGGGGCGGAAATATTTACGTTTGAGGCGGAAGTTTACGTTTGAGGCGGAAATTTTTACGCCTGAGGCGGAAAAACTTCTGAAAGGTTGGCTGCTCACTGTTCTGCCGTTTCAGGCGGAAATTATTGTGCCTGAGGCGGAAAAACATGCGTTTTCTACACAAAAACGCCCAAAAATCCCATTTTTCATGTTATAAACCCCAAATGAGTTTGTATTCAAGTGCAACAAACATATCTAAACACAAAAGGACGGTTCATTTCACCGATCTACCATTTTTACTACGAAAAAGTAGAGATTTAACACTTTTACTCAAAACTCTCAAGAACACAAAGTTCTTGAGTTTAATCTTTCATAAACTCGTTTTTTAATCATTAAATCCGTTCATTAATCATGTTAAAAGCATGTTAAACATATTAAGAACCTTAGGAATGATTTCCATCAAGAAAATCCGTTCTAAGCTAAAACGAAAATGGGGTGGAGGAAGTTCGGGTGAGGAGAAATCGACATTCTCCCCTTCCTCGAGTCACCCACGAATATGAAATCTACTCTCTTACCTGGATTCGAAGAAAACACGACGAAGATCTCGAATCCCTAGCTCTCCCCTTGCTCTAGCTCCCAAGCTCTCCTCTTCCTCTCTTCAAGAACACAAGAACATGAGAAAAATGAATTTCTCTCTCTTTCCTTGCCCTTAATGGGCGCCCCCTCACACACACTCAAGGCCCATTGGGCCTCAAGCCCAATTGGCTTGGCCCAATAACACGTTAACTCTCTCTCTACTCGCTTAATAACTAAAGTACTCGATAAATAACTCTAGTTATTAACTTAATTAAAATTCCACGTTAAATAAAATATTTTAACACATAAAAATAATAATACGAAAATTGGGTCGTTACAGAATCCAAATACGACTATTATGTTCCTAAGTAATCTTTCAACCGATATTTGCATTCCTTAATGCAAACAATTTCCAATACCACTTCTCTTTAATCCCTTAGCAATTCGCTATTTCAAAATTAGGCTACCGCCTAAAATTGGTTCTCCAAACAATCATAACTTCTATCAATGTTCCTCATCATCCAGCATTGCAACAAGCATACTCTTCTCCATTTATTCACTCATCGAATTCTTTTTCACCTCCGACCTCTACCAATCGTCATCTTTCTATGGATAGCTACCTTTAAACTCCCCCTTAGTACATTCGATCCCAAAATCAAACTCTTGAATTAAATCTACAAAGCTCCAAATATTCGCCATACGATCTAATTCTATCAATTAAATTATATTCAACCTTTGTCTTAGTATTCTTACTAATGACTCCTTGTCTACTCCCAATATGACATATAGAAAATTTCCAAAATTCTCGTCCAAAATACATTTTTAGTTATACACCAAATCACTACCGTTCCATCATTCCTGATGAAACAATTTAAAATCCTTTACTTCATTGTCACCGATTGTGACCATGCTACATCAACATCCACGATGCATCTAACAACACTAGTCAACACTGACCTTCCAATTCCATAAATCCAAATTTCCTAGTAAATACTTACTTACTCTTATCTTGTGGGCACTACCAATTGCTCTCCGACACTTACCTTAGGCATCGCCTTCAACTCCTCACTCTATGTGCTCAACACAACATCTACTCACATGTTCGGTAATCCTTTTCGCAAACTCTCACCTAACACAAGTCACTTCCAACATGACCTCCCATTACTCATTCTCTGCACGTTCTTCAATGGCTAACTTTCTTATTTCTAATCATTCTAAGATGTTACTACTCACTTAGCTTCATCTCAACCTCCAAGAATTTACGATCTCGCTCAACATGTGACATCAATTGTCCGGTCATTATCCAAATCCAATCACTCTTTCTTCGACAAGCCTCTTAATTCCATTCTAGTCCTATTTGAGAATTCACTTCTTTCTCTCGACCAACCAACACCAAGGGCTCACTAATCTTCACATCTATTTTCCAAACTTCTCCAATTTTCTCAAGAAATGACTAATCATTTCAAATATACCCAACGTAATACTTTCTAGAAATCACCTCGCACACTAGACTTAGAACTCCAAATCTTTCAACCAATTCCACCTCTTTTACTATGAGTACTAATCTATCCACAAACTTCTTTAATCAAGCGTCTGCTACAACATCCGATCCACTTGGATGACAACTTAATTCAAAATCATCATCTCCTCAAGAATCTTAATCACTTCCTTTTCTACATATTCGACTCCTACTAATCGAATAGGTACTTCTACTTTGGTCCACACAAACAACGCCTCCATACTTCTAGTGCAACACACGATCCTCAATCGTCTCGAATTCTCTTCATCTCACTTAACCAATCTCACTAACGCCCCTACGGCGAAACACTTGGTCCGACAACTTCTCTTCTAGTAGTTTCTCACAACTTGTTGCTCTCATTCATTCCACTTCGAACAACGTCACCAACTCCTGAATATTCTGCTTCAAGAACATCTCTACTCATCCAATCTTCTCACGTTCGAAACATCTCGGAGGGATATAACCTACTCCCCCACTCATCTCAAACCCACCTACACTCTTCCACTAGAACTTCTGGTGCTCACACCTAACGGTTCTATCGTCTCTAAACATATTCTTCCTAAGAAGAAACTAGTATCGACATCGTTTACACGCATGTCGCATACAAGGGACAAAACCTAACCCACGATACCTAAACACTAACACAAATTCATGCAAGCATTCAAGTAACCTATACTTCCCTCACTTCTCAAAGTTAGGAAGTCAAAACAACACAAGAAAAATGAACATTGCATAGCAATAATTCATACTCACATTCAATCAACTCAGAACAAGACGTCAACAAAATAAATTTCTTGTCTGGCTCCCTCGCTTAGCAAAAGCTAGCGAGCTCCCGGCGAGACAAGTCAAAAACATTCACAAGGTTTAGCAAGACTTAGCGAGACTCAGCGAGGTTCATTCTTCGCCTAGCGAGCACATCCAAAAAAATCTGGGTGCTCTGCTACGGTTTTGAACTTACGCTCACTAAACTCTCGTTTTCTCGACTCACTAATCCACAAAATCCAAAACATCAAGCATATAACAGCATTATAGACTTGAAAGCACAATTAGAATCATGCATCAACAATCACGACATAGAATTATGAGATATTCATGTTTTTACTCATAAAACGCATAGCAATTCAAATGCCTAGTAATCATCTAGCACATGTTATAAACAAAACATATAACAAACACATACCAGGACACATTAATATCCTACTCTTCTCACCATTTTGAAAATTTAATTTTCACTCACCCAAAAGAAAATAACTCTATATTTTCACCAAAATCTTTAAGAAATAATATTAGTTTTTAAAATTATTTCAAATCATTACCAAATGCAGTTTTATATCATGCCGGATCGTCACATGCAGTTTTATATCATGCCGGATCATCACATGCAGTTTTATATCATGCCGGATTATCAACAATTAGCAATAAGCATCAATCAACCAAGTTTAAACTACACAAAGGTTAAACTCTAAGCATATACAACTATTATAAACATAGAAGTATAGCACTCACACCACTACTCAACAAAAGAATGGATCGATTAATCCAATTCACACCACTCATAGTTCCTAAATGAACAGCATAAGTGATTCCACAAAACAAACACAACAAAATTGTTAGACAAACACGACTGACACACAACACTCACTTGGTCTGACTGCACAGACCTGCTCTGATCGACACATAACCCACACAGTCCGAAGACAACGGAGCTCTGATACCAATTGTAACACCCAAACCCATTATTTATATATTTCTATCTTTAGTAAAATCTTTTTCAAAATACGCAACGGAAAGTAATGTTTGATATTATAAAACATTCTTCAATCAAAATAGTACTAATGTAGTTAATTAGTAAAAATACTTATTTATACAAATCTTAAATCAACTAATGTATTTATTAGTTATACAAAACAACCTAGATAAGGAGACTCTATATACATATAAAACCCCAATTTCCCGTGTCACAATCAGAGCGGAGCTTCACCGACGACTCGACATCGAATACCACAAAAACCTGTCAATCTGGACCCCCAACGGTCCAGCACATAACACATAAAAGAGAGTTAGACAACATACTCAAAATATACAAGTGTAAGTAAATGGTACTTAAACACTTCTTCATAACAACATGCATAATCATACATTATACATATACATCACCATCATTCATGCATATTCATATATCATGCATATACTTCATTTATCACATAATCAATCATCCACAAAATACACCAAACATATAGTTTCACGTCGTCTCGGACAATACCAAAACATCCACAAATATCACATAACTCAGTTACAAATAGGAATATACATAAAGTTCCTAATGTAATCTATCACCACAAATACATTGTTCAGATTATGATCATGACGGACCCTGCGTTGTTCATTTTATAGTCATGACGGACTCTGCTCCTCACATACGGATTAACAATCAACATTTACCAAGTATGTGTCAAACATCATTTATCATAAAATGCACACATAATCCCTAATGCAATCTAATGCTTCACATTCATGTTATGTCCTCTAGACACCTCTAATGCATGTGGTACCATCGTCTTTATTAGAGTATCTCACCTCTAATATTCGTCTTTATCGAACAAATATAGTTCGATATCCGTCTTTATTGGACAAGCCAATATACAACAACAATTCATGAATGCATGTATATGTTTTTCATGAATTCACTCACAATCATTTTAATTAGCATTAAGCTCGTCATTTATAAATGTGGAACGCTATCCAACATTCCGTCTTTATTAAGATAACACTATACCTTAATATACGTCTTTATCGAATAACATAATTCGATATCCTTCTTTATTAAGTTGATTAACACCTTAATATACTTCTTTTGACATTTAAACAAACATCATCAACACAATCATATTCCACAAATATAATCAACAACTATCATCACAATACAATTAATCATGGTTATAAACACCTAATTGCATGTTAGGATACCTTAAATCCATGTTACAAGTGCCTAATTGCACTTTAAAACATCAACAAAATAAGTTCTAGTCTGTCATGATGGCTTCAGCCAGAGAAAGCCAGAGAAAGCCAGAGAAAGCTAGCAGGAACCCGTGGCTTACTGGCTTCAGCCAGAGAAAGCCAGAAAAAGCTAGCAGGAACCCGGGGCTTACTGGCTTCAGCCAGAGAAAGCCAGAAAAAGATAGCAGGAACCCAGGGCTTACTGGCTTCAGCCAGTGAAAGCTAGGCCTCGCTGCAAGGCTGGCCCAGCCAGCATGCCAGCCACAGGAGCTCTGTTTTCGGGTTTGAGCATAAATCCACCCAAAAATCCCATTTTTGATGTTCCAAATCCCAAATAAGTTTGTTTTCACGCATATAACATGTATATAAACATAAAAGGGCAATTCATATCACCGATCTACAACAAAACACATCAAAAAGTAGTGATTCTACACTTTTACTCAAAAACTCATAAATATCAATGTTCTTGCTCAAACATCAACAAATTCTCATTTTTATCCAATAAATTCGTTCATACATCATGATAAAAGCATGTTAAACATGTTATGAACCTTAGAATCGATTTCCATTAAGAAAATCCATCCAAAACTAAAACGAAAATGGGGTGGAGGAAGTTCAGGTGAGGAGAAATCGACATTCTCCCCTTCCTCGAGTCACCCACGAATATGAAATCTACTCTCTTACCTTAGATCCGGCGAAAGCTCGACGATTGCTCTTGATCTCTCTTGCTCAAGCTCTCCTCTTGCTCTCCCTTCTCTCTACTTCTCCAAGAACAACAAAAAGTGAGACTTTCTCTCACTACAAGGGCTAAATAGCGCCCCCTAGCTCACAAGGCCCAATGGGCCTCAAGCCCAATAGCTTGGCCCAACTCACGTTAACTCTCACTAACTCGCGCGTTAACTAAAACTCTCGATAAATAACTTAAAGTTACTATCTTACTTAAAAACCACATCACCAAATAATTAAACACTTAAATAGTGAATAATAAATTTGGGTCGTTACACAAGGGACCAAATTGAAACCTAAAATAAACGTAAGGGACCAAATGTGTAGTTAATCCTATTTTATTTGAATCAAATTCAAAAAGTATCACGCATGATCCAATAGAAAAATATGTTCATATCTCATATGATCATCATGTAACACCCAAACCCATTATTGTAGTGATTCTACGTTTATTAAATCTTTTTCAAAATACGCAACGGAAAAATTGAAAGTTATTTATAAACATTGGTTCTAGGTATTACACTCCTCTTTACAAAAATACTAATGTAGTTAATTAGTAAAAATACTTGTTTATACAAATCTTAAATCAAATTATGTATTTATTAACTATACAAAACAACCTAGATAAGGAGACTCTATATACATATAAAACCCCTTTTTCCCGTGTCACAATCAGAGCGGAGCTTCACCGACGGCTCGACATCGATAAACACATAACCTGTGAAATCTGGTCCCAAACCAGTCAAATACACAAAACGGAGAGTTAGATAACATAAACATCAACATACTAGTGTGAGAAATATACTCACACTTCATCATTATTATCATGCATATTCTAACTCACAAATATACATTAATATCTTCATTCAATAATAGATTACAAGATAATTGTAATCAAAACATCATTTACAAACAACAAAGCATCACAAGCATATATTCTCAATCTTAGTTCAATTATAAGATTATTAGAAATCAACACATAGAAGTATCATTTAGAGTTAATAAAACATCTAACACTTCAATCAATTATAGATTACAATATAATTGTAATCAACACATCATCTAGCAAGTATAGACAATTCATCACAAGTTCCAGATATGTGTCACACACCAATTATCACGTAATGTACACATAATCCTAATGCAATCTAATGCCACAACTCATGCTATGTCACCCTAGACATATCTAATGCATGTGGTACCATCTTCTTTATTAGAGTATCTCACCTCTAATATCCTTCTTTATCGGATAAATATAATCCGATATCCTTCTTTATTGGAATATCCAATATCCCTATTATAATTTATGAATGCATGTATGTTTTCATGAATACTCTCACACAATCATTTTAATTAGCATTAAGCTCTTCCTTTACTAATGTGGAACACTCACTACTACAATTATGGCTTACAATAGCACTAATTTAATAGCACTTTTACACAAGTGCTATTAAATATGTCACTCAAATTCATATAATAGCGCTTTACTAACAGAAGTGCTATTGTAGGTAGTGAATTTTTTTTATCAAATGCGTTTAATAGCACTTTTGTGTAAGTGCTATAATAAGTGTACTTAAGATAGCACTTTTTGTTACCTTAGATAACACTTCTTCAAAAGTGCTATTATTGGGCCTTCTAAATGGAAAAAAAAAAAAAAAAACACTGAAAATTTGATTTTGGCGCTGGATCTAAAACACATTTTGCGCCCTCACTTTTCACTTTGAGATAAAACCCTACCCAAACCACCGTAGAACTGCTCACCGTCTCAAACCACCGCCGCTCACCAGCTTCTCACTTCTACCGTCTTCTCACACCACCGACGAACTCGCCGTCTTCAATCTTCGCACCATCTCGTCTCCAAATTTCCCCGTCAAAAAATTGCTTCTGTTGAACAAAATTTCCTCTTCTCCAATTCTTCGCCGTCTTCAATCTTCACACCACCGACGAACTGCGTCTTTGAAGGCTTGAAGGAGGTACAAATTTCCCCTCTCTGTATTTTTCTCACATGATTAAGAAGGTTTCTTATTATCATTCTCTTATGTCTGCAATCAATTGGTTATTTATGAGATTGATAGAATTTGAATTCAATTTCAGAAGAATTTCGTAGAATATATACCATAGGATGATGTTTCTATTTCAATTTGAATTCAATTTCGTAGAATTTCGTTAAATTTTGTTATTGATAAATCTATTTACATCACTCTAATTTAAGCCGTGATTTTTCCCTTTCTAATCAAACGTAATCATGATTTATTTTAGTTACTTTTCACCGTTTCCGGCAGTTGGCTTATGCGTTTATCAGGTAGACAAACTGAGAAATGTCATTATGCATATGATGTGGCCGTTGTACTTGTGGGATTTTGAACTATGGTTCCATTTACTACAGATTTGCTCAAATTATTTCTTCCTCTAAGGCTTTTTAGTGTCTATATTAATATGCTTAGGTTTTATTTACATGGTTTGGTATGGAGAGGACCATGTAGCAGGGGATATTTTGTATTTGCGGGGTATAAGATTTAGAGAAATCTGAGAGTAGAAGCCATGTAGTGTGTGATTAGTATGCCTGAAAACACAACACAATTAAGACCATACTAATTATTTTAACTCAAATTATCTATATTCAATGTCTTACCTATTAAGACATAGGAACTATGGATCGAAAATGGATGTCAGCCAATAAAAGAATTCGAAGATGGAGTGAAAGAATTCGTTAAGGTTGCTGTTGCTCATGCTGAGGACACTAGTAAAATCATATGTCCATGCTTAAAATGTTGTTATGGACCTGTTAGTGAAAAGGATTTGGCAAGTAACCTAATATTTAATGGGATTGATAAAACCTATACATGTTGGACAATGCATGGGGAAGAAAAAACTAAGTCCACTAATTTGAGGAGCAATGTGACATATACATCTAATGTTTTTGAAAAAGATACGCAAGATTTTGATCGTGTCGATGAGTTTGATCGTGTCGAAGAGTTTGTGAATGTCATTGAAGAGGATATTCGTGATTGTCCTGGAATGTTTGACAGACTAGTAAGTGATTCAGAGAAACCATTGTATGATGGATGCACTAAATTCACAAGATTGTCCGCAGTCTTAAAATTGTATAAGTTGAAAGCAGGAAATGGATGGTCTGATAAGAGCTTCACAGACTTGCTAACTCTTTTAAAAGATATGTTTCCTGAGAACAACACGCTCCCTAGTCGAGCATATGAGGCTAAACGGATGTTATGTTCTATTGGCATGAGTTACGAGAGGATACATGCTTGTCCAAATGATTGCATTTTATTTCGAAATGAGTATACATCATTAAATATGTGTCCTAAATGTAGTGCCTCACGATATAAGAAAGGAACAGCTCCAGCGAAAGCACTGTGGTACAAATGTATTGTATAAGTTAAGATGGTAGAAATGTTTTCTTTTTCATTTCTATGGTAAATTGTTGAAATGTATATAGATAAAAGAAGCGAAAGGAGATGAACCACCCCTTGTTCGTGTGTGGCAAATTGCCCATGCGGATAAGAATGGAGCTATTGACAATGCTAATGTTCAAAGAATTTTGGATAAATGTGTAAGTCAAATATTAATTTTCTGCATACATGTCAGGTTTTCTTGTTAATTAATAATGATGTTAAAATGTTTTCTCCTGCTTATCAATGTCAGGAGGAATTAGCACAAACATTACCCGAAGAAGAGGTAGAAAATCGTGGGCGTAAAGACATATTATATCAGGCTCTAGATCGCCCAAACTACTCTGGCCGTGTTACGGCTATGGGTTTTGGCGTATGTCCTAAAGACGTGTTTCAGCCTGAAGTTCCTGCTGCCAAACAAAAGACAGTTGAAAATATTCATGCTATGTATCATCAAGTGATTGAGAGATTGAATATACTAGAGAGAGAGAAGGAAGAGAGGCAACGAGCCGATGGAATAATAGGGAAACAACCAGAAGCAGTAGAGAGAGAACAACCAAGTGTCATGGACTCCTGTAACCCTGTTGACTTTGACACCATTCCGAAGGTTTTTTTTTTCTTCATATTCTGTTATGTTCTTGTTTCCATGATCTGTTCTTGTTGTTGTTTCCGTGTTCTGTTCTGTTTTTTCTTTTTCTTTTCTGTTTTTTTTTTGTTTTCTGTTCAAGTTATTGACGCATTCAACTTTTCGTAAACTTTTGCAATGGTTTAGGGTATCTCATCAATCAAAATATATGTAGCATCCCCTAGTCGTAAATTGGTGGCTCGTGGCAAGTTACATAACACCGATGGTGATACGGTGCATGGCATCAAATTACCATTGGGATATGTCAAAGTTACGGTTGAAGTTGTAATTGTGGGAGATGCTCAGTTGCCTATACCCGTTGAAGATGGAGATGTTTCGACGATTGGTCAGGCGATAGGTACAATTGTGGCATGGCCATTCAGTCTTGTCGAATTTGTTGGTGAATGTGGAAAGGTAAATTAATTACTTATTATGAACATGATTGCTAATTACTATATATTTGTTTTATTATTTGATTACTAACCTCAAGTGATGTAATATTTTTAGATCAATCACAAATTACAAAATAAAGATAAGAAAATGCAACGTAGTGCTGAATCAGTTGCTTCACCGAGCAAAACTAGGAAGAAAATGAAAAAACAAGAGCAGTCACCTAAAGTTGGCGATTCAAATTTTTCAAAAAATTTAGAATTCCTTCAAACTTATGTGACACACATGTGGGCTGCGGAGTCGGTGTTGCAAGTAAGTATAGGGGAGAAAGTATTCGGTGAGGAATTTCCTGAGCATTTGCATGCAGAGCATTTAAATGAAGTCCTTAAGCATGAATGGCTAAGTGCAACTGTTATCAACCTTTATGCTAGGTATTATCACAAATGTTCTCTAATTTATGTTTGGGAGGTATAATATTAATTAATATCTCAAGTACCGTTTGTTTTTCATTTCAAGGTACTTATATGACAAGTTCATAAGTCCCGGGGGATTAACAAATAGGCTATCTTTCTTATCCCCACATGAATCACGTGATGATGTTAAAGGAAATGGAAGCATTTCAAGAATATTGTTAAAAAATAAGAAGATCAAGGATAAAATGATTCTTGCACCATTCAATTTTGGGTGAGATTTATATCCAAATTTAGTTTTTTAATTTTAACAAAATATGGTAAATGTGTTGAATATGAATTAACACAATGCAATAGTTAAATGTTGGGTGTAGGGATGTTCATTGGGCGTTGCTTGTCATCGATCCAGATGCCGGAATTATATATTTCTTGGATTCGATGGATAGTGGCTCTGAATCAAGACTTCTATGTTGTAAAAATAGATTTGAAAAGTGAGTCTGTATTCTTTTATTTTAACATATATATAGTATGATTATTTATAATATTGACTCATTGAAGTTAATTTTAATTTGTTAGTGCTTTGCTAATTTACCGTGACTATAATCAAACTAAACCGGCAAAATCAAGTAGAATCAAATGGATAAGAATAAAGGTATTTTCTAATTAGTGTTATTTTTACCTAATAAAACTAATAACAATGAAATTTATTGATGTAAATGTTTATTTTTTTCAGTGTCCCCAGCAAACTAACACTATTGACTGTGGATATTTTGTGTCGCGCTTTATGAAAGAGGTTGTCATGCAATATCCAAAGAAGATTCCCGATAATGTACATGATTTTAATTATTATTGTTATTATTAATTTGTAATCATAAGCATAAGTAATGTAATTCAATTCTAACTAAATTTTGTGGTTTGTTTTACTTGAAGTATTTTGATGAATACAAATGTGGTACATACTCTAAGGATAAGTTAAGTGAAGTGAAAGATGAATGGGCAGGATATATTTTCACAAATGTTATCCCCGGCGGAAGTTGGATAATGTAAGTATACTCTTCTCTGATTTGGGTTTATTCCAATTTTTAGTCATGATGATTGTTTTCGGTAATGCTCGATTGAGAGCTTAGTTCTTTTCTGGGAGTTCGGTTCTCCTTGGAAAATGATCGTTCTGTTGCTATATGTCTACTATTTTAGATTACAAGTGGTTAATTAATGTCTAAGTTTGAGTTTGTCTTTGTTAGGCATGTTAGGAGAACTATAAAGTTATGAAATGTAGTTGCTGCTAAACTTTTCCATTCTCTTCTTTTTAATTTTTCAGGGACTTCATGGAAACATGAAAGATGCTTGCTTGGTTGGGCAATTGGCAGAGGAATATTGTTTAGGTTAATTAGCTATATTGTCTTGTTATAAGTAGTGTCATGAACATCATCTAGCGGGTTAGGATAATTAGTTTGTTTTTGTCTTGGACACAAAATTGTCTTGCTTCTTTGTTTGTTTTGTGAAGGATGGGAGACTATGTAATTTGATGGTACTTATTGGCCTTCTTTGTGCCTTTTTATATCTTTATTAATATAACTTTGCCTTTTGTATTATTGACTATGTTTTAAGTTTCAAATTAAGCTTCAGGTGAAAAATACAATTTAAAGGTAGTAGAACTTACATGTTGAAAACAGAACAGCTGCAATTAAGCTTCAGGTGTAAAAACAGAACAGACATGTTGAAAAAAAAAATTGCAGCTGGTAAAAAAAAAAAATTGCAGCTGGTAAAAAAAAGAAAAAAGACATACAATAGCGTTTTTGTGATGAAGTACTATTAAAGGTAGGGCAAACGATAGCACTTTTGAACACAAGTGCTATTGAAAATGAAACCTATGATAGCACTTTTCTGAAAAGCGCTATTAAAGTGTGTTGCCAAAACAGGGCTACTATAGCGCTTTAGAGTACAAAGCGCTATTAAATATTGATCATACAATAGCGCTTCAAAAAGTGCTATAATAGCTACTGACCTACAATAGCACCAGCTTCAATAGCACTTCAAAGTGCTATTAAAGCTAAAAAAAATGCTATAGTAGCCCTTTTTTGTAGTAGTGGTACTATCCAACATTACTTCTTTATTAAGATAACACTATACCTTAATATCCTTCTTTATTAGAATAACATAATTCTAATATTCTTCTTTATTAGGATTACAATATAATTCCTAATATTCTTCTTTATTAAGTTGATTTACACCTTAATATTCTTCTTTGATATTTAAACAAACATCATCAACAATCATCAACAACAATTATATTTCACACATACCATCGATAATTCATCAACACATACAATGCATTTACTCACATTTTAACACAATACTAATAATATAAGTCAATTTTATTAAGCATGCATTATCTCACAAAACAAACTCCAGAATCGGAATCTACGCGAAAAACTGGGTAAAATAGGTTCCGGGTGCAAAAGCTGTCAAAAAGTCAACTCTAAGGTCAACTATTGACTTTCTAGTCTGTTAGCTGAGCGAAGGCCTGGCGAGCCGTAGCGAACCACACCAGTGGAACTCATGCTCGTGGCGAGCTGTAGCGAGCCGTAGCGAAGGCCTCCTGTCAGGAATGCTCAAAACATGCGATTTTCACTTCAAATCACCCAAAAATCTCATTTTTCATGTTATAAACCCCAAATAAGTTTATATTCAAGTACACAACACATATATGAACATAAAAGGACGGTTCATTTCACCGATCTACCACATATACATCGAAAAAGTAGTGATTTACCACTTTTGAACAAAAAGCTCAAGAACACACAAATCTTGCTCAAACATAAACAAATAGCCAATTTTACCCCACAAATTCGTTCTTACTACATGTTAAAAGTACATTATACATGTTTTAATCATTAGAACTCACTTTTGTTTAGAAAAGATCCCTCAACCCAAAACGAAAATGAGTGAAAGAGTTTGGGAATGGAGGAATCGACATCCTCCCCTCTTTATGACCACTCATGAATATGCAATCTAACTCTCGTACCTTTATCCGACGAAAGCTCGACGATTTGCTCTTGATCCCTCTAGCTCAAGCTTGCCCTAGCTCTCCTCTTGCTCTCCCTTCTCTCTTCCTCCTCTTCAAAGTCACGAAAAAATGTGACACTTTCTCTCTCTAAGGGCTATAAATAGCGCCCCCCTCTCATGAGACAAGGTCCATTGGGCCTCAAGCCCAATTGCTCGGCCCAACTCGTGTTAAAACTCACTAACTCGCGCGTTAACTAAAACTCTCGATAAATAACTTAAAGTTACTATATTAATTAAAAACCACGTCACCAAATAATTAAACACTTACATAGTGAATAATAAATTTGGGTCGTTACACATCATGTCTTCCATAGATATGTCAAACATATATATAAACAGCCATGTTAATTCTCACTTGAAAATATAATCACGCCAGATTTGGTTCTTAATGAACAATTCATTTAAATTAAACTTGATTTTCGCATCAACAATTGATACGTCTCATAGAGCCCTAACCGTCACTTATGCAAACCCTATTATAATGGCACAACACTTGCGCCGTTATGAATCCTTATTGCAATAACGTGATCATACCAAATCAAGTACTTTGATTCTTTATTCTACATGATGATCGAAATTTAAAACTTCACCAGATTCGGTTCCGAAGCACTTCACCAGATACGGTTCCTAAGCACTTCACCAGATACGGTTCCGAAGTTTCAAATATCAATTATCAAATACGAACAAATATCATGACTTAATTATTTTATGATCAAAATTAGTATATCACATATACTATTATCGCATAGGGTTTAAAGTTGATGTGATGCCGATTTTAATTCCCTTTCTTATTTAATTAATTCAAATATGTGTAAACGAATTTAAACAAATTGTTTAAACATAAACAGTAAACAAAACAATCCGATTCAAGGTTTCATAATTGGCTCTGATACCACTAAAGGGAAATCGATATATCAGAAGCAGCGAAATTTATAAAAAAATTCGATTTCCTTTCCTTGGATCATTACGAAGAGCAATGAATCAGTGATAGTGTTGTTACCTTACAAGTAGTGGAAGAGAAGTTTCGATCACAAGCTGAGCAACCTAGCAAAGCCTCTACTCGTCCACACCGAACGGTTCTCCTCCGGTACCCGATACTAGCCAAGTAATCAGAGGTTAGAGAGAAGAGAGTGCTCTTTTGTTTTTCTCAAAAACCAAAAAAAGTGTTTCTGACTATGGCACAAGGGTTCTATTTATAGAATATCTTTGTATGCTCTCCAAGTCAAGTGATAGTGGACTTCCTTAAGCCCATTAACCTTTTGCCAACTAATTAGCAATTTTTACTAATTGCACCCTATTCATAAGTCTTACTTATGTTTCTCCTTATGACTGTTCATTTGTGTGTGACCCTATAGGATCTTGCCACGTTGGCAATAATATTAAATCCTATTTTAATATTATAAACAGTGAGCGGTATCTAGCAATACATCACTGCTACCCAAGTGACAAGAATGTCAGGTGATCTTACGAAACCTTTCCATGATAATATATATGTGTACAATTACTCCTTTGTCCTCATATCTTTATTGAACACAAGACATAGATAGTGTCATCCTTGTATAGTTCAATATTTGTATTTCTTGATCCCGAAGCATACTGAGTAACGAATAAGTCCAATATCTCATATTGACTTAATTCGGCATGGCCATGCAATTTTTCAGTCATGTTCATCAAGAGGCCTAAAGATATATCTCCCGTTATGCAGGAGGGACAAATCCCATCTAGGACACTCATGTCCCTCAGCATGGTTCGTCAAATGCCCATTAACCGACGTTATAATTATCCTGTTACAGATAACGTTTGAACGACAATAAAACATTTAAGTCCACATCTAGGGATCATAGTGGTTTCAGGTCTAAGAGTGATATACACTATTATCACTATGAGAGTATCTTATGACACTTTCATAACATATTATGTAGTACTCTCATGGTGGGTCAATCCAATATAAATATTACTCCTAATATTTATACCTATGTATAGACTTAATATCTCATATTCATGACCCGTGAGATGTGGTCATCAGTCTACATACACAATAGTCTCTACGCTTTATTATTATCCCACTTCATATTAAAGCTTGACTACGAATACTTTTAAGAATAGTGTTCTTTAAGTTAATGTAATCTCACGATTAAGTCTCACTTAATGTTTCATCACATGAACTATCTATTCTAAGGACTTTATTAATCTTTACAATAATTATAATAAAGAATGTCATACTTTATTTAATAATAAATGTCATGATACATAGCATAAGTTTAACATAAATTATTGGCCTCTAGGGCTTACACCAACAAAATCATCCTCGCCCTTCAATTCCGGACAATCCCTTTTGAAGTGACATTTCTTTCGACAATGGTAACAGTGCCACCTGCCACCGCCCTTTCCCTTAGCCCTCCTACCTCCACCTCCGTCTTTCCCACTTGAAACATTTAAGGCATCCACACCGTTCTCCATCTTTCTCACTTGAAATGTTTAAGACATCCAAACCGTTCTTCATCTTCAAGTTATTAAACTTAATTTACACATATTATAGGTCCAACTAGTAAAATTTCAAATTTCAATTCTTACATAGAGTGAGAAAACAGTAGTGGCAGAAACGTAAATGACTAAAAAAACGTGTCTTTGTAGGTAAGACCAAAGAAAGAGGGGTTTGAGAGAGAAGTAAAGAAAGAACACACACGGTGTGGTCGCAATCCATGTTGATCTTCATGACAAGGCGCGCGAACCCAATATATCATTAAAAAACCTTTCTCATCTCTCTTCTTCATTAATCCATCTCACACATTACATTCTTCTTCTTCTACTCTCCCTCTCTCTCTCTCTCTCTCTCTCAAAAACACTAACAAAGCGGTGGTGGATTGAATTTCCCGACGATTCTTAATGAGTCGATCGATCGAGCAGCCTCCTCCGCCGCCGCCGTCGCCGTTGCTGTCCGATCATTCATTTCAGACTTCTAACTCGTCTGTTTCTCTTATAACCTTTTACTGTTTTTTTTTTGTTTGTTTGTTTGTTTCATTTTCTTGCAATCGCCGATTTTACATATGCATGAAATTGAATTGAAAATGAAAACACTCACTCTCTCTTTGTGTTGTGTTGTGTTGTGTTATAGAAGGAGTGTGTTTTCTGGGAGTAGTTCTCATCGCTTCATGGACCCTGACGTGATCGAAATTCCACCACCACCAACTCATAATAAGCCTTCTAATTTGTTGAAGCAGAAGAAAGAGGTATTGTTCGTTGCTAATCTTTTCTTTTACTTCAAATTTCAATTAACCCACTTTTTGTTTGAGAATAAATCATCTCTGTTTTATTTTAGGCTTAATTCTTAGCTTTTCATTTTAATTATTTTTTCTTCTTAAACCACCTAAGTTAGTTTCCTCGTCGATTTTGTGGACTTCAATATTTCTCGCTTTGATTGCTGAGTTTTGTTACTATGATACATTGTCAATTTTGGTTGTTGTTTTGTTTTTAGTTTAGTTTACTCTATGTGCCATTTTTTTTTTTTGTCCATGGTTACTGTTGGTACCAAAGGTAGTTGAAGTTTAAAGACTTTTTCGGTACTTTGGTTGGGAATTCGGTTTAGATTGGATTCAGTTTAGATTTTTTTGGTACATTGGTTGTAACCAATTTTACCAAATTCCTTTAACCCACCTTGGAATTGCAATTTGGGACGTGTTTTGGTTTGTAGTGCATCTTTAGTTCATGTGGGAATGCATATCGGGATACAGTCTGAGCTGTTCTTTGAGTAATCAATTGATCTGGTTATTGATGAAATGTATGCTGATGCTGGCTTAGTTTATCGGGGTCAAGGAATCAGCATGGGTTGTTGAATATCAGCTTGAAAATTAGTTGCCTTACTTTTTATGTTATACTGCTTGTTTACGTTGTATAAATATATCCATTTGACTTATTTACAGACCACTAATATCCTTCCTAATTTTGACTAGGAAATATTCAAATTGTCTGCTTTTCTGTTGATAGGATATATAAAGCACATGCATGCTCTTAGTTCTAACTTGCGTTGCATTCTTGTTTTTCTAAGATTTAATGATGTCTCTGTCTGTTAATTTCTTACGTGGATATCTCAACAATATTTTCTTCTGTAGGCCATTGTTCCGGATGTGATTGACATCGACAACGATGAGGATTCATCAGATTTAGTGTTAGTTGGTGAAAAAGTTGTTAAGATGAATAAGGGGAAGACCATTGAATCCGTTCACAATGGTTATGGTGATCATCAAACTATGGTTTGTGAATAAGACTTCTTTCTTGTAACTGACTAACTGATTGATGTCATCCTCTTCAACATTAATAATGAGTAAATTTTTCTTAATACCATTTTCAGGAAGACTTTGATAATATATATTTTCCATCTGTGATTGACAAATCTGGACCAAGTAGCAGGGTCGAGTCTTCCAACGGTTATACTTCTGTATCAAATAATGTAATCAACATTGATGGGGATGGTTCTGACCACTCATATGATGATGATGGTGATGATGTTGATGACTTCTCTGATCTTTTTATGGATGATTACATGGACGTAGATAATTATACTTTACTACAGGAGCATTTTGATAATGCGAATATACCTCCTGGTATTGAGGCACCTGTTCCTTGGTTGAAAGAATATGATCTAGGTTCAAATAAGAATGAAAGTAGTTTATTCTATCCTAGCTTGCATATTCCGCAATCTGATTCTAAAAATTCTCAAGTTAGTGGCTTTTTTCAGCCTACATGGCCATTAGAGCCTATTAAGCCTGAAATTCAAGGACCTACTGAAAGTAATTCTAGTGTGCAAAATAAAATCGTATGTGTTGATCATATTTCCAAATTAGAATTACCTTCTCAGTTATTTTCTCAATCTGTCCCCAGTAAGAAAAAATTCGATTTCACACAGAGCAGGAGACGCAAGTTAAAGTTGGCATTAGGAGCGGAGTCATCTACATCTAATTTATTTTTAGGACCTTCTGGTAAAAAGAAGCCTTATGTTTTTGATTCTTCAACTAACTTTAGCTCTTTAGACAACTCAGCGGCCATGAAGCTGCCACATGGAGGTGAGTCACCACATTGGAAACTACTTGAAAGTGCAAAGAAAGCAGCTGCAACTGCAAGTCTTGGTTCACATCATTCAAATTTCTTTGGACCTGTAGATGGACCATTTCCTTTTCCGGGAACTGATTTTGTAAATCCTTGGTTGAGTTCTTCTCATTTTAATCCATATCCAAGTTATACAGCTAATCCAGGTTTTTTTAATCCATTTGTTCCTCTTCATGCCACACCTGAGCAACTGTTCAATAACCCTTGGGTTCACAATTCTGCAAAAGATGGAAATAATGGCACAACCGCTGATAGTACTGTCGTGACCATCTCTGATGAAGTCAGAGATGAAATTCTGAAGAAATTTCAAAACTTTAAGCAATTTGACACTATTGATGACACATCAGACCATTACTTTGTTCGCACCAACTCTTCCATGACGCAGGTAACTTTCTTTTTTAATGCATTTTGGTCCAGTTTTAATCTTAATTATGTTGTTTTACCATTAATTTATTTCTTGGACAGCATTCAAAGAATTGGGTTAAAAGAATTCAGGAAGAATGGAAGTTACTGGAGAAGGATTTACCAGGTAAAGTTGTTTTTTCAGTATTTTTGTCGCACATTGGCTATGATGTTTTTCTTATCATATTTACTTTTTCAAGATGAAAGATCTTTACTGTGTGATTGACTTCACCTCATTGTTATTAATATGCTGTGGTGGCGTTTGTCAAACCTAAATGCCATTAGTGGGTGCATTTTTTAAGTGTATATCCATATAAAATAGTTATTGTTTTTCTATTGCTTGGTAGAGGTTAGATACTTGTTCTGAATCTGGAGGTTAGAAAAGCTGTAAAATGTAAATTGTGTTTTTAATATCAGAATGAGCAACCTGTCACTGCATTTTTGTACAATTTCTTGCTGTTTATTTGACACTTTATTTTATTTCTATTAGATTCAATATTTGTCAGAGTTTACGAATCGAGAATAGATCTGTTGAGGGCTGTGATTATTGGAGCAGAGGGAACTCCTTATCATGATGGCCTTTTCTTTTTTGATGTTTTCTTTCCCAGTGGCTTTCCTAATGTACCTCCGGTATGTTGTTGAGATTACTGCATCTGACTTGCATTATTATTATGCACACCATCTTTTTAATCTTTAATTCAAAGTGTGACTCAAGGGACATTTTTCAATGCAGCAAGTCTACTACCACTCTGGTGGACTTCGACTCAACCCAAATTTATATAATTGTGGCAAAGTGTGCCTTAGTCTACTTAACACCTGGTCTGGCAATAAAAATGAGAAGTGGCTCCCAGGCGTTTCGACAATTTTACAGGTCCTGGTCTCCATACAAGGTCTAATCTTAAATACAAAGCCTTACTTTAATGAGCCTGGATATGCACGTCTGAGTGGTTCTGCAGAGGGTGAAATGAGATCCCTGCGGTATAATGAAGACACTTTTCTCTCATCATTGAGGACAATGGTTTATCTGATAAGAAGGCCTCCAAAGGTTTGATTCTAGAAACATCTTTTGGTTCAACTCTTTATCTATCTCATATAATGTATATTATTTTAGATAGTTTCCTTTGTTAGTTGTCATGTTAACTCATTGCACCTCAGCAAAGTGTTGCCTATAAATTCTTCTGCTTTGCCTTTTGGCATGCTTTGGAGGGACAGAAGAGAATAGTGATAGACATTGTATTTGCTAATTTAGGAAATAATTCAACATTTTAGAACAATAACCTGAGCATATATATATATAGGCAAATGATATCGAGGATTTTGATTCAGTATATCAGTCCCCTTCAAAGTATGTGTACTTTCAGTAGTAAATTGTGGAGATCTTGCCATGTAGCATTGTCCTCATGATTTATCTACATTAATCACAATTCAAGATACTTAAATATTTTCCTAGACATGCTGGATCTGTGAATACATTTTGGTGATATAGTTTGATACTGCTGAATAAAAGAAAAAGGACAGTGGGAAACCTAGAGCTGGAACACGGTTTAGGGTATACATGGTTTAGGGTTGTTTTCAATATGCTCTAGATACCATTTTAAATGAGAGAAAAAGAGAGGTAAATTGTGAAGCCGTGTGTTTCAACTAGACACTGGGCTCTCTTTACCATGTGTTTCAACAACAAGCAAGTCTTGTCCCACTAAGTGGAGTCGGCTACATGGGTCAAACGATGCCATAATGTTCTATCATATAATATTTGATTCCTATTTACCTGATATTATATGATACGGATATGTCAACTATATACAATAAATACATAGATGCCATGCCATATGTCAAGTAATCTTGTTTTCAACAGAATCTGTTGTTAATAGCACACTATAGCGGTATAGCGTGGCGGTGAGGCCCTCCACCGCTACGACACGTAAAACAAGATAGTGTAGCGGTATAACTTCTAATAACTGCCTTAAAACACGTAAAGATCTTCCACATTATATAGTTATATATTAAATAATTCAAATAGCGGCTATCCCGTATGTTATGAAAAGTGTTTTTAGCATTTTAGATCCTAAGGAGTGTATTATTTGTAAGTAAGACAAGATATCTAGTAAGTTATGAGTTTATGTAGTTTATTTATTTCTGTATATTATTGCCTTACTTGTAAATTGCTTCTATTTTGTGTTAAGAACTTGACTATTTATATTATTCTGGGTTTCAGAGTTTCGAGGACTTCGTTAAAGGTCACTTCTGCAGCCGAGCTCAGGATATTCTGGTGGCTTGTAAAGCATACATGGATGGTGCTCAAGTTGGCTGTTTGGTCAAAGGTGGGGTTCAGGATGTTGATCAGGGTGACAAGAGCTGCTCAAAGGAGTTTAAGAATTCTTTAGCTGCATATGTGGATATGCTTGTTAAAGAGTTTACACAAGTTGGAGCCAGGGACTGTGATAAATTCTTGTCTTCATCAACGGTAAGCAACAAGCCGTCGGAATAATTGTCATTGGCTGCTACATTTTCTTGATAAAACCAATTTTGAAACTACATAAAGGATTATTATATTTTAACTGAATAGCTTATTTATGTTTTATGTTGCATTGTTGAACCCTTGTTTATATAGACTATCTTATTTTGATGAACAATGGCCTGCACATAGTTCTTGATATTGTATATACTATATATATAGTTGCAGATGAATTATTAATGAATTCTTAGGATGGCAAAATATCCTTCATCAGTATATTCTGGTTTATCTCTTTCTTTGCTTACATGTTTTGCTTATTACATCCTATCGGGAAAACCTTTTCATTTCTGTTCATTTTTTCTTTTTACAAGAATGTTCAATTTTTCATTTCTGTGCATCAACGGTTGAGATTTGACAACTTGCTGATGAAATCAATGGTTGAGTTTGCACTAAAAAATAAATTCTAATGTTCAAGTTGACACGTTGAACAATCCTCAAGGTGCTACGAGCCTACGAGTAGTCTTGACCATCGCACTGCCATATCTTCCTCTTTTTTTTTTTTCTTTTTTTTTTTTTTATAATGGAGAGGGCTAATGCCCAAAGAGAAACAATTACAATTCTATCAACCTAGGGGTAGCATATCATTAGTGGGGAGTTCACTAATTTGTGTTGGACAGTCCTCATAAAATTCAATCTCGTAATCCAACGTGCATCCTATATTAGCTAATGCATCTGCGCATCTAATAGCTTCCCGATATGTGTGTGCAAAATCTCGACACACCAATCCTTGTCCACAAGCTTCTGAATCTGTTTCACCAGTGCATTTCCCTGAGAACTATGCAACTGTCTGTTCTTCACCAACTGCACCACTGTTGCGGGATGGATATTCACTTCGACCTTCCTAAATCCCAACCGATGAACATACCTCAGTCCTTCTAATACTCCCCATAACTCAGCCACAAATGCACTACATAGTCCAATACCTTTTGTGAATCATCCTAACTACCTGGCTACCTCGAATAATTCCTCCACACCCAGCTGATTGGTTCTTCCTATATGCGCCATCCGTATTCAGCTTAATAAAAAAAAAATTGGAGGAGACCAACCAATTAATGCAACAACTTTTTCTCTCCCAGCTACAACCTTATTATTGCGAGCTGCACCCTTGTATTCTACAGCCAGTTTCATGATGTGTTTGCAGGCCTATACGGACGCACAAATCAATCCTCATACAACTCTTTATTTCTCCAGGACCATAGAGCATGATACGCTAGTCTCTCCATTCCACACTGCAGCTCCACTCAATGGAATTATTTAAGTTAAATTACATCCAATTTTGCAATTCACTCATGAAGAACACACCTTTATGCTTCAGAGGTATTGTCTGCAACCATATATGATATATCCTTTGCAAGTGTGCAATCTCTTAGAGATGCCACTTAAATAGGGGTGTTCAAAACCGCAACAATATCGATCCAAACCATTTCATCCAAAAACTGAACCACTTCATTTTGGCCAAAAAGTAAGACAGCGTACCCCTATGGAAAATAGGTTTAGAAACCGGTTGAAAGAGAAGTGTTAGAGTCATACTCTCTAACACTCTTTTTTACACACTCCACTCCAGATGCTTATGATTTTGGCTTAAAGATGTTTCTTATAATTTTGGGACATATTCCATGACCCAGCGCTAGGAAATCTTTTACGTCATCCAAGCAGATTGAGAGAAACTTTATCATTGTATTCCCTCCGTCCTAAATTATAACGGAAAATTGATCAAAAAAAAGTTGATGTATTTGGTTAAAAATTTGGACTAAATACATCAATTTTGTTTGATCAATTTTCCATTATATTTTGGGACGGAGGGAGTATATCCTTATAAATAGATTCAACAATGAGTGGGATGAGTAGTTCAACTAGTTAAACTAGTTGAACTAAGGGTTAAAAAATTGAAGATTCAGAGTTCGAGTCCTGACACGGGGAAAGACTAAAAAAATTCAAAGATGTGTTTGTTGCTCTTATTATGAAGCATTATTCTCATTTCATTTTTATGTTTGTTTTGTCGCAACTTTTTTTTCCTTCTTTTTTTAGACAAAGAAAATAAATAAAAAGAAAAGAGAAGAGATAGTGAGAATATTAGAGAGAAAATTATCCGATAATCGTCCCATTTTTTTGTTGAGAAAAACAAAATGATATTCATTCATTCAAATGGATAGAATACATCAAATACAATCACATAATCAACATCGCTAAAAACGTAAAGGATGAATCTGCGAACAAAACTCACATGATCCAAGTTAATAGCATACCACAACAAAGTGCCTACAACAAATAATATGATAAAGTTAAAGTCACCGGAGTATCCATTTGCAACGTCGATGCCCAAATCATTGGTTAAATATGTAATTGACTGAAGTCGATCTTTCAATAGAAATCAAATGAACACCGCAACAATACGGTACAACAAAAAAAGACGCACAAGACGACCAACAACACAACGCCGCACTCAGACGGCGAAATCACAAAAAAAAATAAAAATTTATCAATGTGAAGATCACTTATTTATATTAAAAGAAGAAAACAACATAGATAGAGGAGTGATTATAGATCAAAAATGACTTAAAACCACTCATCTTCGATGAACAAAGGAGTAAAGTGTTAGAAAAAAGGAAAAAAGAAAATTCTAAATAGAAACTAGGGCCGGCGTTAATGTCCAAAAATAATTATACAAAATATAATTTTTCTATAATTTTTTTTGTCAAATAAATTGGTGGCTAGAAAATTCACCTTAAAGATAAATATGTGAAGTATCTCGAATTCGAACTTTGACTTCTACATATATAATTTCCCTACCAACTGAGCTTTTATCTCCTGTGTATTTATTTTGTACTATACAGTATTATACTCTCGCTAAACCTTATCCCTCCCACCAAAAAAGATATCGCATCTTCCTCACACACACCACCAATCAACCACCTCAGAAGTTTAAACCTTCAATTCTCTCAAATAGTCCTCCAAATCCTTTATCATCATCATCATCATAGAAACATGTTTACTTCATCTTCCATCCCATTCCACGCCCCAACCATTCATCATAGTCTATCTTCCACTACTACCCACTCCTTTTCCTTTCTCCCACACAACAATAACCTCATTCTCCACCTTCGTACCCCATCCTTCCTCCGCCCTCCCCCTCTAAACCCCTCCCCTCCGTCAATTTTCACCGTCTCCGCCAAGTCTTCAACGCCCGACAAAGCCAGCGAGCAGAAATGGGTCCACGAAGGTCTCATCACAGAGTCTCTCCCCAACGGCATGTTCCGTGTTCGCCTCGATAACGAAGACCTTATCCTCGGCTATATCTCCGGAAAGATCCGAAAGAATTTTGTTCGGATCCTTCCTGGCGATAGAGTTAGAGTTGAAGTAAGTCGCTATGACTCCTCCAAAGGACGCATTATTTACAGAATTCGCAATACACCTGGTAGCAACTCTTCTTAGTTTTTATGCACGTGTAGTGTTTGTGAAAATGACTCAAACAAACGTGTGCTTGAGAAGGAGGGAATCTTTTTTTTTTTTTTTATTTGTCTGTTAATTTCAAGATTTCTTGGATATAAAGAACCAACTTCGAGTACATTGTTGTTGTAGACAAACATGAAAAGCATAAATATGATTTTGTTCTCTGATTTTGCGCTGCTTATTTCAGTCTTGTTTATGATTGCCACTCTTTATTTCTTTTGCTCATATAAAACTTATCCAGATTCATGTAAAATTAATTTCAATATGTGGACGAGAAGTCATATCTTGGATATATCTAGCAGAATTTGTATGATGTTGGCAGGTTGGGTACATAGCTGATGATGATTTCTTCCACCCATGAAAATCATTAGATTGATCCGCATACGATCAATGTATAATCTGCCTCTGTTTGTTGTGTACTAAATACTACTATGTAGAATGAGTTTCATATTGGTGATTGTTCTGTTAGAACAGGCATGAGATTGCATGTTTCCTGGTCAATCAATCTCTCTAGAAGCGTCATTGGGAAGATCCTGCTTACTTTGACAGGATCTTATTCCAAAGTTCTAAACCTGCAGCCTGATCTTCCAGCAATTAACATCGATAAAATGTCTTATGATTTAAAAAATTTGCAAAATAATGGGTGTCTTTTGATTTGTTGATTTTCACATTTTAAGTATTAGTAACACTTTATTACCGTAAAAAAAAGGTATTAGTAACACTTTATTGTAATTCACCCACATGTTTGATTTTTTTTTGTTGATAATTTTTATGATCAGCCACATATTTGAGTACAACTAAATAAAACCATCCTTAATAATTCCATGATGATCTTGGAAAATTGAAATTCAAACAAAGATAATCAACAATAACCAGTTCATTGGGTGACCCAATAACTAATTCGGCTTGAATTATTTTGGTTTGGATAACTATGTTCCTAAATTAATATAATAGAGAGATAGGATTCGTTTGTAACATGTTTCTTTGTGTGGATAAAATCTGCCATGAACACGGAGCAGTACTTTTTTTAACATCCGTGGGTAAAATAAAATAAGGATATTTCAATTACAGGTGTAATCCATACTTTTTGAACGTTGGTGTAATCCATACTTGTTGATGAATTAATGAGACTTTGGCACCCTACTGATTCTAGGTCGCCCTACAAAATTACCAATATGCCCCCGTCCGCTTTTTAAGTAGCGGATTATACGTAGGATGGTGTTTGTTTCTCAAGAATATTATTTTTATAATATGCCCCCGTCCGCTTTATAAGTAGCGGATGTTAACACCCTGCCACGATTTTTATAACGTCCGCTACCTAAGTAGCGGAAGGGTAAAATGAGAAATGCGTAAGGCGCGCGAATAACCGGTAAAGTGATAAAAGTAATTCTCAATTAATATTAACTACATGAAAGAGACCCTATTCTAATTTTATAGTCCTTGTGGATCGATACTCTTTTTATTACGACAATAATCTCGTGCACTTACGAAATTATCATAATCCTAGCAGAGCTTCTCTCTCTTCACTCATGCTTGTTAAAAATAGTAAAAAATTA
Source organism: Trifolium pratense (assembly GCF_020283565.1). Lineage (NCBI taxonomy): Eukaryota > Viridiplantae > Streptophyta > Magnoliopsida > Fabales > Fabaceae > Trifolium > Trifolium pratense. Next base: position 25,463,967 of record NC_060065.1, read on the forward strand.
GTAACCCCAATTTTAGAGTCACCTTCCGGAAAACATGATCATCCTCATTGAATTATAATGGTCATAGTTTGTTTTCAACATAATCTGAGCGGTTCTCATCTTTTCCTAGACTGACTTGATCTTTAAGGTAGTCTCCTGAATTATCTCTGGTCCCAAAATTTCCTTGTCACCAACTTTGGTCCAGTAGAGGTGTTCTACATTTCCTCCCATAAATTGCTTCATTAGGGGTCATTTTGATGCTAGACTAATATGCTTAAATGCAGTTTTATCCCCTATTTTGAATAAATCGGAATTTTATCCCCTTACTTTAAAATTCGGAATTTTACCCTCCCTGTTTATAATTTTTTGGATTTTGCCCCCCAAAATTCTGCAAAAAAATCTACTTCTGAGCATCCAATTCAAAGCTTCGCACAAAACTCAATTTTGATCAATAATTCACCAAACTGGTACCAAAATGACCGTAATCGAGTTAGCTTTCGATAGAATTAGGTCCACTAAATTTGGAGTTATATAGGGAGATTATTTTTCGATTTAGTGCAGACCTGTCCAATTACTAATTCTGCAGAAATCTGCTTCTGACCATCAAATTCAACATCGTTTACCGAACGCATCGTAACTCCAAATTCGATGAAATTGAAATGTCAACAAGGGTAATTGATAAGTGCCAAAAAGTAGTAATTTTACATATATAATTTATGCACTTATTGACTTATTTTGCAAGATTTGTGTATATAAGTCCCCAAGAACTTGTACATATACGTGTTGATCTAATTTTGGTTAGTTTATCTTTAATCTCAATCATTTTGACAGGTTTTTGTACTTAAAGTTGAATTTTTGATGAAGAATTAATGTTTGAACTGATATATGCTGGCTGGGCTAGAGAAAGCCAGAGAAAGCTAGAAATTTGGTTGAATTGGCAGAGAGTTTCTGGCTTAAGCCAGAGAAAGCTACAGATCCTGTTGAATTGGCAGAGAGTTTCTGGCTTAAGCCATATAAAGCTACATACCCTGTTGTATTGGTAAAACATTTCTGGCTCCAGCCAGAGAAAGCCAGAAGAGCTGGGAGGTGACTCAGAGGACACGTGTTAGCAAACCCAGCTATGAAGTAAGGTAGCTGGCGGAGCCAGCTATAGCTGGCTGGGCTAGCTTAAAAATCCAGTTTCACTATAAATAGATACCAGATGCAGAAAAACAGAAGATATATCATTCCCACCACTCAAATTCATCAAGGAGAGACCTAGGAGGCAGATTCAAGGGGTTTTGGAGGTGGATACACAACAATAGTTGAGGAATCATCATTGTAATGTTTGTTCATCTCTTTTCTTCTTAATCTTTTGTAAAGTTCTCATGAATATGGGTAACTAATTTCTCTTGTTGTTGGGATTGAATGTAAATTACTCTATTAATATGTGTTTTTCTTGATCATGGCGTTATATATATTCTAGTTACAAATCAATATTGATGTTATCCTTGTTGTTATTGTTTTCATCTTTGGATTTGAAATGGTATAGGAATATATGTTTTGAATCTTGCTCTAGGATAACATCTATTAAAAGCTAAGATCTAGGAATAGACTTACATTTAATATTCACTTAAAGTATTGGAACTTAATGTTATTGGATCGATTAAGCACCCGAGGGATCGGGGTTTGATAGGTTTAATAGATTTCTCGACATTATCTGGGGACGGAAACGTTCGATGAGTAAGTCGATCATGTTAATCATTAAGAAATAAAACATAATCATAATCATAAGCGGGAGCATACCTGAATTTGTCATGCTAATGGATTGAAGGTCACCGGGTATGTGATCTTCCAACTATAGAATTCCATATGGGCTTCTTGAATCTCCTCCGATGGGGATGAAGAGAAAACCTGATGAGCCGCCGTTTTTCACGTTATATCTACAATTGGGGACCATAACCCTTATAAATAACCTTAGGGTTATTTCTTAGTTTTCAATATTCTAATTTGGCCTCTCATCAAATTAGATATTGACTTATGGTATCTACACAATAAATTACCTTTCATGATATTTATGCTTTTAGCCATAGACTTATTATTAATTAGTAATTAGACCACTGATGTTTTGGCTAATTACATAATGACCCTAACACATGTAATATTACTATTGTGACCCAAAAATCCTAACAATCTCCCACTTGTCACATTTGTAATTATACACATGTGTTAGATTTTATGAGCTCAAAATTCGCCATTATATTCCTTAGAGTGTGTTTGGATGAGAGATTCTAGAAATCCAAATGATTTTAAATACTAGGCAATTCAATTGATTCGATTGAATTCCCTTGATTTTCAAATTTCAGTGTTTGGATAAAGTGTTGAAATTCCATCGATTGTAAAATTCTTTGTTTGGGTAATGTAATCGAATTTCCTTCATTTAAATTTATTTATTTTAATAAAATTGACCCTAAACCCAAAAAATTGGCCGAAAAACCCAAAAATCGGCCGAAAAACACAAAATCGGCGGAAAAAATCCAAAATCGGTCAAAAATAATAAATCGGCTGAAAAACCTAAAATCGACTATAAACCATAAAATCGGTCGAAAAACCTAAAATCAGCCAAAAACCATAAAATCGGCCGAAAAACCGAAAAAATCGTTCGAAAAACCCTAAAATCGACCCTAAACCCAAAAAATCAGCTGAAAAACCTAAAATCGACTATAAACTCTAAAATCGGCCAAAAAATCAGTCGAAAAACCAAAAATCGACCCTAAACCCAAAAAATCGGGTGAAAAATCTAAAATCGGCCAAAACCCCAAAAATTGACCGAAAAACGAAAAATCATCCGAAAAATCCAAAAATCGACTATAAACCCTAATATCATCCAAAAAATGGGTTTATAGTCGATTTTTGGGTTTTCGGCCGATTTTGGGATTTATAGCCGATTTCAGGATTTTGGGTGATGCTAGGTTTTCAGCCGAGTTTTTTGGGTTTAGGGACGATTTTAGATTTTTCGGCCGATTTTTTTGGTTTTCAGCCAATTTTAGGGTTTTATAGTCGATTTTAGGGTTTTTGGACGATTTTATGTTTTTCGGTCGATTTTGAGTTTTCGGTCGATTTTAGGGTTTAAAGTCAAATTTTGCTATTTTGGCCCTTTTTTTGGGTTTATAGTCGATTTTTTGGATTTTGGCCGATTTTAGATTTTCGGCCGAGTTTTTTGGCTTTATGGTCGACTTTGGGTTTTTCGGCATATTTCTAGGTTTTTCTGCCGATTTTTTGAGTTTTCGGTCGATTTTGGGTTTTTCGGTCCATTTTTTGGGTTTTCGGCCGATTGGAGGGTTTATAGTCGATTTTTGGGATTTTGGCCGATTTTAGGATTTGCGGCCGATTTTTGGGTTTATAGTCGATTTTAGGTTTTTCTGCCGATTTTAGTGTTTATAGTCGATTTTTGGGCTTTTGACCGATTTTAGGTTTTTTCTGCCAATTTTTTGGATTTTCGGCGAATTTAGCGTTTATCGTCAATTTTAGGTTTTTTGGCTAATTTTAGGTTTTACGATCAATTAGTAATTTTTAAAAGTTTATAGAGAACAAGGAATTTCAAATTCTTTGGTTTTATGTGTCATTTTGAAATTCTCTAAGAGTGTGTTTGGATGGGGGAATTTTTTGAGGTAAAGTAATGTTTTGAGGGAATTCAAATGATTTGAGATGAATTCCATTGTTTGGATGAAAATTTGAAGAATTTTCAAAATGATGGAAATTTATGAAGTATTTTGTTCAAGTTAAATTTAGAGAATTTCAAAATGACACATAAAACCAAAGAATTTGAAATTTCTTCTTCTCTATAAACTTTTAAAAATTACTAATTGATCGTAAAACCTAAAATTAGCCGAAAAACCTAAAATCGACGATAAAGCTAAATCGGCCGAAAATCCAAAAAATCGGTAGAAAAAACCTACAGTCGGCCAAAAGCTCAAAAATCGACTATAAACTCTAAAATCGGCCGAAAACCCAAAAAATCGGCAGAAAAACCTAAAATCGGCCAAAATTCAGAAAATCAACTATAAGCCCAAATATCGGCTGAAAACCCAAAAAATCGGCCGAAAACCCAAAAAATTGGCCGAAAACCTAAAATCACCGAAAATCCAAAAAATCGGCCGGCAACCCGAAAAATCGGCAGAAAAACCTAAAATCGTCCAAAATTCCAAAAATCGACTACAAACCCTAAAATCGGCTGAAAACCTTAAAAAACGGCCGAAAAACCAATAAATGACCGAAAACCCAAAAAATCGGCCGAAAACCTAAAATCGGGAGGCAAACCGAAAAATCGGCAGAAAAACCTAAAATCGGCCAAAATTCCAAAAATCGACTATAAACCCTAAAATCGGCCGAAAAAACAAAAATCGACCGAAAAACCAAAATCGGCAGAAAAATCTAAAATCGGCCAAAATCCAAAAAATCGACTATAAACCCTAAAATCGGCCGGCAACCCGAAAAATCGGCAGAAAAACCTAAAATCGGCAAAAAAATTTAAAATCGACTATAAACCCTAAAATCGGCCGAAAAAACAAAAATCGACCGAAAAACCAAAATCGGCAGAAAAATCTAAAATCGGCCAAATCCAAAAAATCGACTATAAACCCTAAAATCGGCCGGCAACCCGAAAAATCGGCAGAAAAACCTAAAATCGGCAAAAAAATTTAAAATCGACTATAAACCCTAAAATCGGCTGAAAACCCAAAAAATCGGCCGAAAAACCAAAACTCGACCGAAAACCCAAAAAATCGGCCAAAATCCAAAAAATCGACTATAAACCTTAAAATCGGCCGGCAACCCGAAAAATCGGCAGAAAAACATAAAATCGGCCAAAATTCCAAAAATCGAATATAAACCCTAAAATCGGCCGAAATCCAAAAAATCGGCCGAAAAACCAAAAATCAACCGAAAACCCAAAATCGGTCAAAATCCAAAAAATCGGCCGAAGAATCTAAAATCGTCCCTAAACTCAAAAAACTCGGCCGAAAACCTAAAATCGACCAAAAATCCTGAAATCGGCTATAAACCCCAAAATCGGCCGAAAAACCTAAAATTGACTATAAACCCATTTTTCGGCCGATATTAGGGTTTATAGTCGATTTTTGGGTTTTTCGGTTGATTTTTCATTTTTCGGTCGATTTTAGGGTTTATAGTCGTTTTTTTGGAATTTTGGCCGATTTTAGGTTTTTCTGCCGATTTTTTGGGTTTCCCCCCGATTTTAGGTTTTCGACCAATTTTTTGGGTTTTCGGTCGATTTTTGGTTTTTCGGTCGATTTTTTAGGTTTTTAGCCGATTTTAGGGTTTATAGTCGATTTTTGGAATTTTGGACGATTTTAAGTTTTTCTGCCGATTTTTCGGGTTGCCGGCCGATTTTAGGGTTTATAGTCGATTTTTTGGATTTTGGCTGATTTTAGGTTTTTCTGCCGATTTTTTGGATTTTCGACGATTTTAGGTTTTCGGCCATTTTTTTGGGTTTTCGGTCGATTTTTGGTTTTTTCGCCGATTTTTTGGGTTTTCAGCCGATATTAGGGCTTATAGTCGATTTTTGGAATTTTGGCCGATTTTAGGTTTTTCTGCCGATTTTTTGGGTTTTAGGCCGATTTTAGAGTTTATAGTCGGTTTTAGGGCTTTTGGTCGATTTTAGGTTTTTCAGCCGATTTATGGTGTTTGACCGATTTTAGGTTTTTCCGCCGATTTTTTCCAGTTTTTCGGCCAATTTTTGGGTTTATGGTCGATTTTATTAAAATAAATAAAATTAAATGAAGGAAATTCAATTACATTATCCAAACAAAGAATTTCACAATTGATGGAATTTCAACACTTTATCCAAACACTGGAATTTAAAAATCAAGGGAATTCAATTGAATCAATTGAATTGCCTAGTATTTAAAATCCCTTGAATTTCTAGAATCTCTCATCCAAACACACTCTAAATTTAACTTAAACAAAATACTTCATAAATTTCCATCATTTTGAAAATTCTTCAAATTTTCGTCCAAACAATGGAATTCACCTCAAATCATATGAATTACCTCAAAACATTACTTTACCTCAAAAAATTTCCCCATCTAAACACACTCTTAAGCATATCCAAATTATCTCGTCCATTAGTCATGTCAATATATAGAACCAAGGTGATTTTCGTTATATCAATCATAACTAAACCCATCAATGATCACCAATAGTGACACAACTAAATGACATAGATCCATCATGAAATGTGTAACATGAAAATCACATGAAGTTGGTCTGTATATGTCGATTTTCAACTGGTCCTCCTTATCCTTAGTGGGATCAAACTTTAACCAAAGTCATAGTGTAAACATACCAAAACTTTATTTGTGCAGAAAATATTCTTAAGCCTTACTTGAACTGAAGTATGTCTATATCATAAAAGCACTAAAAATAACAAACTCCCACTAAAACTGAATATCACTTAATGACTTGACACCCATATGAGCAATATGCTCATGGATCCTTTTGGGTAAAAACCTTTAGTAAGCGGATCCGCAAATATGGAGTTTGTACCGATATGCTTTATAGACAACTGTTCACTCTGAACTTAATCTTTAATAACAAGAACTTGATCTCTATATTCTTGAATTTGTCAAGTTCCTTGTTATTGAAAATAGAACTAATAATTTATTGTCACAAATAACTTTAGTGGTATTTTAATTCCTTATCCACTATGTGAGGCCCCGTGACAAAGTTCTATAATCAGATGTCTCATGATATGTTATCTCTGCATCCAACAAAATCGGAGTCAGTACACCAGATGATCTCAAAAAAGATCTGACCTCCAATACATGAGCACGTAGTCTTTTGTTCTCTTTAAATATTGTGTGACCCATTTGGCTGATTCAAATGGTCTAATCTTAAATTTTTTAAATATCTGCCCAACATCCCAAAAATTGTACGCAATAGTTGAACGCATACAAAACTGAATATATATTAGACTCTCTACTACTTATCATAAGGAATCTTTTGCATTTACTTTTCTTTAAAGTTATTCATAGGGCACTGTTTGAGACTAAACTTGTCTCCCTTAGCCACATGGTTTACCGTCTTGTCATTGACAAACAAAACCAAGAAAATATATTTGCTCCCACACAACTCATGATATATACAATCATCAACCAAATTCACCTCAAAACCGAATGAGATGATCACTTGATGAATTTTGAAATACCATATAATTGAGATGCTTGCTTGAGTTCATATATGGATTTCTTAAATTTGCAAACCATATATTTTGAATCTTTTGAAACAAAATTTTCCGGCTGCACCATATACATTGTTTCATTAATGTTACCATTTAGAAACGTTGTCTTTATATCCACCAGATGTAACTCAAGTTCTAAATGTGCCACCAATGTCATTATGGTCCTAAAAGAGTCTTTCGAAAAAACCCAAAAGAAAGTCTCCTTATAATCAATGCCTTCTTTATATGTAAATCCTTTTGTGACAAGACGAGCTTTTTACCTCTTCACATCGCCTATCAAATCCCTCTTGGTCTTAAATTTTTATTAAATTTAAGACCAATGAGTTTTGCACCTTATGGCAATGAGAAAAGATCTCAAATGTCATTGCTTGATGAAATCTGATTAGATCATCATCTATCATTCCAATGTTAACCTTATGTCCCTGGATAAATACAATATAATCATCTGGTATTATATCTCTATTTTCTCTCGTGGATCTCCTGAATGACATATGTTCTTGAGGTGTAAGAGTTTGTTCATCTGGAACAATTTCCTGCATGGAGAGTTAAACACAAGTGGGAATATCAATATATTCCTCCATAACCATATCTCCACATGCAAACTCGACATCCTCAAAGAACCGACATTTCCTGATAGAAAAACGAAATTTAATTGTGGGATCATAAAACTTGTACCTTCTTCTCATTTGTCTTATAAGGTCTTGCTTTAACTGGACATTAAGGGCATGTGCTGCATTTTTAATTGAAAAATAAAAATTATTGGACGTTGTTCACCTGAATTGTTAAATTTACCATAGTATTCACTACCACGGTTAAACTTAACTCTTTTGATTCTTTAGTTGAGTTGATTCTCAACTTCAGCCTGGATAAAAATTTAACACGTCCAATGACTTTCTTGTTTCATGAATGAGATAAATGATGTCATATAGAAAATCGTCTTTGTACATTATAAATGTTGTTTACCATTCCAAACAGCCGGAAAGAATGGCACACAAATATCAATATTTATAAGTTCAAGGACATCCAAAGTCTTATTGGCCTCATATCTCCTTCATTGGTTTATTTTCCTTTTTTTTTTCTTTGTAAAACCTTAGTCTGAGATTTCATTTGACATAAGTTTCTTTATTCTCCATTTAGAGATGTCACCCAATATCTTGTGTCAAATGTACCTGAATTCTCATTGGTTGATTAAATGAAGCAATTGTGTTAAATTGAATAGAGATTATTGTAACCTGACAAAGAACCAGAACCAACTAATTTTGAATTTTGAAACAATTTAAATTTCTATTCCCAAATAATCAAAAAAATAAAATAGGTTCAAAACACAAATAGAAATTAAACTTCGTCTAAAAGAAATACAAAAAAAAAAAATTATTTTCATCAAAATTCAAATAAAATTTAGTCTTTATTAATAATCTAAATTTTTCAATTGCCTTAACTTGAACTGTTTTGTCGTCAACCACATATAGATGTATCTTTCACCATCACTTGGTTGCCGAGAATTCATAAAACCTTACATAGGCACACTGTTGTTAGTTGTGACACCGGAATCTATCCAACATGTGTGTCTACATACCAAAGTTAAATCAACCTCAAAACAAACCAGATTAAGAAATATACCTTCCCTTAACATGTCATGTTTGACAATTAAAGTAATGTTTCTTTACCCTTTAGTTCCACAAAAGAAACAACTATCGTTACCTGATTTAAATTTTATGTTGTTGTTCCTTTTGAGGCATTGTATCCGCAGCTTATCCTTATGTTTTATTGAATTAAGGTTTCCCAAAAGCGTAGGCATATAAGACTTTTCGTTCTTGAGAAACCTCTTTTCAAATTTACTTAATGAAAAATGTTACTGTATTTATCTTTTCAGATAGTCTGCCCTAGAATGTTCCCATAGTGGCATTTCTTATGATCATCGACATATGCAAATTGACCTCTCCCACCTTCCAATTTTCCTATTTTGTTTAGAGGTACTCTCATCGTACGAGGTGAGGGAGAATCAATCCTGAACGCAACGACGAGATCCATACTTCAAGAACTATCAAAAGATTTACTTTCTAGAACTTGAAGTTTGAGCCATTTAACTAAATTGACGTTGGAAGTAACTTCAACATGTCATTCATAACTGAAGAGAGAACAAAAATCAAGCAAAACATGCTCAAATAAGCCTTAAAATAAAAGTAATTTTAAATTCAAATAAAGGTAAATCCCATTACAAGATATCGGGAATCCATTAACATTCTATCTTTGGACAAAATATATTAACTTTTCAGTGATACCTTGGCGTAATAATCAAACACCGATAATAAAAACATGTCAAATAACAAATTTTCCTTTGGGCCAATTTATTATTCACACGTAAAACCAAATAATTATCACGCGTTTATCACCACAGGTGCACTTATAATTCTGTAAAATAGTTACCTTCCTTTGGGCCGGTTAAATATTTACATAAGTTACAAGCACACAACCTTTTATATTTCAAAATAAATTAATCTCCACAAAAGAGGTTACTTTGACAACATTATATTTCAATCAACTTATTTCAAAATATAAACTTAAACCGTGAAATATTTGAATTTCAAATTACTTAACCAAAGATTATAACCAAAGCTGCATGCATAAAATAACTTGCAATTTCCCACAATAGTGCTTTCAAATTTGAATTTACATAAAGCACTGTTGCACTGATTCAAAATATACACTTAATTCACATATCAAATGCTTATTCTTATTTCGATCAATTTGTTTCTAAAACAAATATCAAACTGAAAACTGTGTTGAAATAAGATTACTTAAATCAAACAATATAAAGATGAAACTCATGAAAAATGAGAAACTGAACCTCATAAAAATTGATACCGAATAACATCTATATAGACCAAACGGGAACCGAAATAGTGAAAGCAGAATCGTGCCAGAAAAATAATTAGCTTTTGATTTTATAATCTTAATCCAAAATTCAAATCTGTATTGTTCCAAGCACTTTACATCTTAAAATAACATTTAAGAAAATTCATATAGGAACAGGTATTTCCTCATGGCACATGTTCTGGACTAGACTAATGCTAGTCCACCTAGACCCTCACAAAGTCCACATGGCTTGCCCAACCACCTCCATGTCAGCATGGCACAACCTCTCCACCAAGATAGGGTAAAATTACTACTCTACCCACTATCTAAGGGTAATATCTTGGCAGTCCCTCTTAATGGGCCTTGGCTAGTCCAGCCCACTAAGAGGACCTTTGGCCCAGAGCTGGGGGCTATAAATACTCTCCCTCTTGGGAGAGCAAGGCAGAACACTATTCATTATCACAATTACTCTCTCTCTCTAACTTCTCTCTAGTATCTCTTTTGCTCTCTACCTTTACTGACTTAGGCATCGGAGCACCTGCAGGTACAACCCCCCCCTCCGTGGATCATCTGCTCGGACCTGCTGCCTATCACCTGCTCAACGGACTTCCAGCTGGCCTTCTACCTGTTCTGATCAACAGTTAAGATCAGTGGCGCCGACTGTGGGGAACTGAGTTCTCCCCTTCTTTGTTTCGAGCAAGAAAACCAAAGAACAAAACCAATCAATCACTTTTTCATCATGGCCAGTTCATCTCATTTCAACAATGACGTTGAGGACGCTGCTCCTCCATCTTCTCCCCGTCTGTCTCCTGCTCTCATCACTGACCTCCAGGCCCTCCCCGAGTCAGACCCTAGAGACGGGCAGGAAACTTCCTGGACTTCTGAGGATGGCGACTTGGTCGTCTTGACTGAGAAGCAGGCAGGGAAGCGCCCTCAGTCCGAGCAGGGCAAATCAGCAGAGACCGACTTGTCCGCTGCTTCAGTTACTAATGCTGAACTAGCAACGCTCATAGCTGCCCTGAAACAAACCACCGAAGCTCTCCAAGGCCAGAATCGCCGAATGGACGAGCAGAATCTGAGACTCGATCGCTTGGAAAGGAATCAGCGACTCTCAAGGAACAACTCTCCCCCGAGGAGAACTCCTACTTCTCAATCCCCTCCTCGTCAGGAAACTGTCAGGCAACGACGACCTGCCCTTGAGAGGATTGAGCAACCTGGCAAGAAAAGAGACCATGTCTCCCCTCCCCGCGAGGGTATATCTTCTCCAAATGTGAAAAAAGGAAAAATTGTGGACCGAACACCTCCTCGTCGTCATTCTCCCCAGGGACTCAGCTTGATGACCAAACAAGGGCAGCCAGTAAGCCGCAGCCATCACACTGACCAATTCTCCAGGAGCCCAACTCCTGATCGTGAGGGCTCACCTCCCCTAAACTCACAAGAGAGTGACGAGGACGATCCCCGCTGCCCTTTATCTCACGACATACTTCAAGCACCCGTTCCAAAGGGATGTGAGCGACCACCTCCTCTCTCAGCTTATGATGGACTTACTGACCCAGATGAACACATCGCATCAGTCAATGCTACCCTGAACTTCTTAAGGGTCAGCGGAGCAATTAGATGCAGAATCTTCCCAACGACACTAAGAAAGGGAGCTATAGCCTGGTACCACAGCCTAGCTCCTCGCTCCGTTATCTCATGGATGGATCTGACCGACCAGTTCTGCAGGCACTTCACTGCTTCCCGCAAGCAGCCAAAGACTGAGGCAGTCCTGGACGCCATCTTCCAAGCTGATAATGAATCCCTCCGCAGTTTCATAGAGAGGTTCAACAAGGAAGCCGTCCAGGTAGAAACAACTGATGACAAGAAGAAATACCTGCTACAAAGGGGCCTTAGGCCAAACAGTGACTTTGCAAGAGCCGTGGGAATTGAAAAACCACGCACCTTTAGCGACCTCCTCCTTAAATCTCAAGCCTACATCCAATATGAGGAACAACAAGCTGCAGATGCTGCCCGTTATGGGCGAGCAGGAAACAACCAGCCTGCTCCTCATTCAAATGCTGAACAGTCCAGCCGAGGAGGAGGAAGACGAAGAGGCGAAAGGCCTAGAGAACCCCGTGGACCTCCCAGCACTTTCAGCAACTATACTCCCCTTAGTAAAACTCGGGAAGAAATTTGGAAAGAGTGCAACTCAGCTGAGTTCACTAGAGCAGGAATTAAATTTCCAAGACAACAACCCACAAAGCCTGGCCAAGACAAGAGCAAATACTGCAAGTACCACAAAGGCTACGGCCATCTGACTGACGACTGCATCCAATTGAAGGATGCCATTGAAATTTTGATTAGAAATGGGCAAATCAAACAATACGTGAAGAGGGGCAATGCTCCCCGGGCAGAAGCTGCTGAGACCAGCAACACTGAAGAAGCTGCACCAGAAAAATCCGGGCACAAGCCAGTTGCCCTTGCCATCTCCAGACCTGAAGACTTCTTTGTCCCTGACTACTTGGACGACACCTATGTTGCTCCCACACTGAACAAATGGGACGCACTTGCCCAAGCTATGGTTATCTCTGGTGGAGGTTTTGACAAACAAACTGTGGGATCCATCAAGAGAAAATTTGAAGAATTGATAGATGGCTCCTCCAACCTGAATGCAACTTTGGATAAACCGAAAGGGCAATCAAAACCCTTAGCCTTCTATATGGAAGAGCTGCCCGGTGGAACTGCAAACTCCCAGATACCCCTGCTCATCAGAGTGGACATGGCAAATATGGACGTCCGCAGGGTACTGGTCGACCAAGGAAGCTCCTGTGATATCATGTATTCCCAACTTTTCAAGACTCTGCAACTAGATGAAACCTACCTCACTCCTTATTTTGGATCTGGTCTCTCCGGATTTAATGGAGCAACAACTAAGCCATGGGGCTATGTAGACCTGCTAGTCACCGTTGGCTCTGAAGAAACTTCAAAGACCATCAAAGTGAAATTCCTGGTAGTAGACTGCCCTTCTCTCTACCAGTGCATCCTGGGCCGGACAGCTATTGCTGATTTAATGGCTGTCCCTTCAACTGCCCACCTCAAGATGAAGTATTATACTCATAAAGGCCAAGTTGCGACACTGCATGGAGACATTGAAGCTGCAAGAAGAGTCTTCAATGCGTCCTCCAAAGGAAATGAATATATCGGGCAGCTCCCCGAGTCCAAGGCAACAACTTCCCTGCCCTTGCTAGAAATCAGCTCCATCGACCTCGACAACCGCTTTTCCAAACAAGAAAACAAGGATGAGAAGAAGCTCCGCAAAGAGAAGAAGGAAGACGACGAGGCAAGTCAAGAGCACCGTCGTCCAGTTCCAGACGGGGAGTTCGAGCTGATGCCCTTCGGAGAAGACCCGAACAGGGCAGTGAAGATTGGGACTGGGCTCCCCGAACTTGCTAGGAAACAACTTGAAGCCTGCTTGAAAGAAAATGCTGATCTGTTCGCCTGGCACGCTTCCGAGATGCCCGGCTTGGACCCCAACGTAGCATGTCACCAGCTGACTATTGATCCGACTGCACTTCCCATTGTACAACGTAGGCGTAGGCAGTCTCCTGAGAAATCGGAGGCTGCAGAAAAATGTGTAAAAGACCTCCTAGAGGCAAATTTCATTTCGGAGGCCAGGTATACAACCTGGCTGTCCAACGTTGTACTTGTCAAAAAATCTAATGGAAAGTGGAGGATGTGTTGCGACTATACCGATCTTAACAGGGCTTGCCCTAAAGACTCTTATCCCTTACCTTGCATTGATAGACTTGTTGATAATTCTTCTGGCTTTAAATTGTTGTCTTTTATGGATGCTTATTCAGGTTATAACCAAATTCCAATGGCAGTAGCAGATAGAGAAAAAACAGCTTTCATGACCGAGTCGGGCAACTATTACTACAACGTAATGCCCTTCGGTCTCAAAAATGCAGGAGCTACATACCAGCGAATGATGAACAAAGTCTTCCGAGGACAAATAGGAGACATGCTCGAGGTATACATGGACGACATGATCGTAAAATCCCCCGAGGAACTCGACCATGTCGTGCACCTTCGAAAGGTGTTCGAGCAGGCCAGGAAATACAACATGAGATTCAATCCAGAGAAGTGCACCTTCGGGGTCCGAGCAGGAAAATTCCTGGGGTTTTACCTAACCGAGCGAGGAATTGAAGCCAACCCTGACAAGTGCAGAGCTTTTGCCGAGCTCCCCACTCCGAGCGATAAGAAGTCCATACAAACTCTTAATGGAATGCTAACATCGCTTTCCAGATTTGTATCCAAATCAGCACAACATGCACTTCCCTTCTTCAAACTACTAAAAAAAGAAGCAGTCTTCGAATGGACAGATGAATGCGAGCAAGCTCTCCAACATCTGAAAAAGGCATTATCAGAGCCACCTGTCCTCTCACGACCAAATGACGAGGAGGTGTTATACCTGTACCTTTCCGTCGCCTCAGAGGCGGTAAGTGCAGCTCTTATTCGTGAGACAAACGAAGGGCAGAAACCAGTATACTTTACGAGTAAAGCCTTGCAGGGTCCTGAACTAAGGTACCAACAAATTGAAAAAATAGCCCTTGCACTAGTTTATGCTGCGAGGAGGCTAAGACATTATTTCTTGGCCCATACAATTGTTGTCCGAACAGACCAACCAATCAAGTCTTTGCTTGGCCGACCAGATATGGCGGGCAGGATGCTCAAATGGTCCCTCGAACTCTCAGAATTCGACATTCGTTACGAGAGCAGAAAAGCTCTAAAAGCCCAAGTCCTAGCTGACTTCGTCGCAGAGATGACGAGCTCCTCCCCTATAGTGGACGGAGCAGATAAATGGACAATCTTTGTGGATGGAGCATCAAGCGCCACAGGAGCAGGTGCAGGTATCATTCTTGAAAATGAGAATGGCTTACTAATCGAGGTGTCCCTAGCACTATCCTTCTCAACTTCAAACAACCAAGCAGAATATGAAGCATTCCTCGCTGGACTACGTTTGGCCGAGGACCTGCAGGCCAAGGAGATAAAAATCTACACAGATTCGCAACTGGTCGCCTCACAGGTGCTAGGAGAGTATCAGACCAAGAATGATAACCTCTCTGAATACCTAGTGCTAGTAAAGGAAAAGATCACCAAGTTCAACTCTGTTGAAATATTACATGTTCCCCGCGAGCATAACAAAAGGGCAGATATCCTGTCCAAGCTGGCAAGTACAAAAAGGAAGGGCTGAAACAAATCTGTCATCCAAGAAATACTCCCTCGACCAAGCATAGAAAAACCAAGCAAGGTTGTGGACATAAATGTCATTGGCGACAAAGATTGCTGGATGACTCCAGTATACAACTTCCTCGAGCACGGAACTCTCCCTGATGACCAGAAACAAGCAGCTATAGTCAGACGAAGAGCCTGCTCCTATGTCATCCTTGATGGAAAGTTATACAGGAGAGGATTTTCCATTCCTCTCCTAAAATGTGTGGACGAGGACACAGCAGATTACATCCTGCGCGAAATCCATGAGGGCATTAACGCCCAACATCTGGGAGGAAGGTCACTGGCCAGGAAAGCTCTACGAGCAGGGTACTATTGGCCTACTATGCAACAGGACGCCAAAGACCACGTAAAAAAATGTGACAAATGCCAAAGGCATGGGGATATGCACTTAGCTCCCCCTCGAGAACTAAAATCTTTGTCTTCCCCCTGGCCCTTCGCCTGGTGGGGCATGGACTTACTTGGTCCTTTCACCAAAGGACTTTATCAAAATCGCTACCTAATAGTAGCAGTGGACTACTTCACAAAGTGGGTGGAAGCCGAACCCCTCTCCGACATCACGTCACTCAGAGTCCTGCGCTTCTTCAAAAGAAATGTGCTAGCTAGATTCGGAATACCACAGGTGGTAGTCACAGACAACGGAACACAGTTTACAGACAAAGATTTTCAAGCATTCCTTGTTGCCCTGGGCACCAAGCAGCACTTCACATCGGTCGAGCACCCCCAAACCAACGGGCAAGCTGAAGCAGCCAACAGAGTAATCTTGAGAGGGTTACGAAGAAGACTCGACCAAAACAAAAAGAAATGGGTCGAAGAGCTTGACAACGTACTCTGGGCCTATCGAACAACCCCACACTCCACAACCGGAGAGACCCCCTTCCGAATGGTATACGGAACGGAGGCAGTTATCCCCGTAGAGATTGGGGAACCATCTCGTCGGACTGAGCAACCTCTAGACGAGGAGCAAAATGACGAAGCACTTCGAGAGGAGCTTGACCTCGTCGAAGAAATTCGAACAGGAGCTTCCTTAAAAGAGGCCACCCTGAAGCAGAAAATAGCTGCCCGTCACGACACCAAAGTCATCAAAAGAGAATTCGAGGTGGGCAGCCTCGTCCTAAGACGCAATGCAGACTCCCAGGATGGCAAACTTGCACCCAATTGGGAAGGACCATACCGCGTCATTGACAAAACAGAAAATGGTGCATACTATCTCGAGGACCTTCGAGGAAAGAAACTTCCTCGACCTTGGAACGCCCAGAAATTGAAACAATATTACAGCTAAGTTATTGCCACACCAAAAAAGGCTGCTCGCACTTCAGAACACAACGAATCGAGCACCTTAAACAACGGAGGGCACCATGGCACACGTGCTCATCTAAAACCATAGCAGGGGAACTAATTCACCATAAGGGAAATAGAACTCCTACTAGACGAGGATAACTCTCGAAACGAGCCCATCGTCCCCGTGCCACGACCTAGCACCCAGCTCGCGATGGGAGGTTCAGGTTGCGAAGAAAGGTACACTAGCGTGCTCGTATTCGCGTAACTTAGAAACAACTCTAAGTGCTTATATAGTTCCCTAAACTGTTTAAGTCAAAACAGAGGAGACTACCCTCAATAAAACATGCTCAGTATCAAGCAGGGGAAACCTCCCCGACAAAGTAACAACGAGCGCAGCATTTTTACATGCAAAAATATGATAAGCATACAAAACAGGCATAAAAATAAACAGGCAAAACTTAGCACACCAACTTGCTCGAATAAGCATACCAGCATGCCCAGACGAGCACCTCAATAACGGGGAGGTAAACTCCCCGGCACGAAAGTTTTAACAGCAAAATTTCGTTAAAGTTTAAAATGGGGACAAGCTCCCCGACTCAGATTTTGAGCAAGAAATTAGCATAAAATTTGGCTAAGTTAAAAGTAGGGACCAGACCTCCCCGGTTGAAATTTTAAACAACAAAATTTCATCAAAAATTTTCTAAGTTATTAGACGGGGAGGCTCCCCGGTTGAAATTTTAAATAACAAAATTTCGTAAAATTTTCTAAGTTAAAAAATGAGGAAACATACACGCGAGCAGAAAATGTAAACATACATGCGAGCAGGTACAGACGAGCAGTTATAAACAAGCATAGATAAATAAAACGGGCACCTGCCCGGAATTGTCATAAAAATCAAACGGGGACAAAAGCCCACTTGTTCCAAAATTACAAACCATGGCTCAAAGGCCCCAAAAATTCAAAGAGACAAAATAAATTACAGTAGAAAGGAAATTACAATAGAAAGGCCGGGGACATCTACTCCTCGCACCTATCTTCCTGCTCGTGCCTGTCACCCTGCTCGTCTTCATGACCCTCCTCGAACGCCACTTCAGCATCATCCTCCTCTTCTTCATCAGAGTCGGCCAGACCAGCCGGGATAACAATCTGCCCATCCTTGACCTGCCCGTTCACATGCATTCCCCGGGTCACCAATTCCACGTCAGGATTAAGGCACTTGATTTGCTGCACGGCATTCTCAAAAGCATACTCAGTGCCCTCTACAAA
This sequence comes from Trifolium pratense, assembly GCF_020283565.1. Lineage (NCBI taxonomy): Eukaryota > Viridiplantae > Streptophyta > Magnoliopsida > Fabales > Fabaceae > Trifolium > Trifolium pratense. Next base: position 25,481,857 of record NC_060065.1, read on the forward strand.
GTCATGGGACAGCTGAGCAATCACCTTGACCAAGTCTGCTCGGGTGGTCAAGCCCTCGGCAGCCTTGTGCTCGTTCTCGCCCGGCGCCATAGCAGCAGTGAGCCTTTCAATCTCAGCCCGAGCAGCTTCCAACTCCTCTCCCCTTTTACGGTGCTCATCCAGCTGGTCACCCCAGCGTTTTTGCTTCTCCTTGAGGTCATCCACAACAATTTTGAGCTGGTTGATCCGACCTTTGGCCCGCTCGTGCTTGGCCTGGGCAGTGTTCAGCTGCTCGAGTAAGGATTCCCGCTCGTCACCAAGGACAAGGGAGCTCGAGACCATTCGCACCATAGCAGCCATGTCACGAGCATGCTGCTGCCTACGGACCTCTGGTTCCTGGTCAAGAATAGCAGTCCTTTCAGCTTCAAAGACCTCCGGAGGGTACTTCTCAAAAAACTTTTCCACCGTATAGCACCGGGGAACTGGAAACTTGCTGCATCCTCCCATGCCCGTCTCCTCAACTGGGGGATCTTCTCCTCTTGTCCTCTTAGCTGGAGGAGGCCGGGGAGCTGATGTAGGGGTGCCCGAACCACCCCCCGAGGTCCCAATAACCTGCACGGAAGGGGTCCCCGGCCTCACCTCCTGGGACGCTCTGGCAACAATTTTCTTTTTTCCTCGGCCAGACCTGCTCGCCTTCTCATCCTGCTTGGCCTTCAACATGCGCTCGACAATAGTTTCCATTTCGTCTGCAAACAAATGACGAGCAAGTTAGTAAAAGATGAGGAATACATACAATAATAACAGAAATTTTTCTAAGTTAAAAAGAAAGGAAACAATACCCAAGCACAGTTTAACCTCCCCGGCATTTTTGCACTTGAGGAGGGTCCTAGTATTAATAAAACGAGGAGAGGCCTTAGGCTCCCCGTGTTCATCTCTTATTGTAACTCCCTTACGAGTCGTCCAGACCCCGGGAGTAAAACCGGCCACAAAGGTCTTCAAACTCTCGAAGGCAGCCATGTCCTCGGGAGACAAATCTGCGTCCCCGGTGGTATATTCCTTAGGCTCCTTCTGGAAGTGGGTGTACGACCAGCTTAACGGGAACTTAGGAACTGCCCGAACTATAACTTGCCTGCTGGCATCCTTACGAGCAACACCTTGCTCGTCCCTATCTTCCTCCAGCTCCATTAAACTCTCCCGGGCAGATGGAGACTCTGGCCGGACGACATAGTACCTCTCCTTGAAATCCTTAACGGAATCCACAAACATCTTAAAGAGTTTAACATCCTCGTGATGCTTCAACGAAACCCAATTTTGACGAGGTGCTCGTCCTACTTCCTTCGTCGGCTTGCGCTGAATCTTGAAGATCCTAAAAAAGAGGGGAAGGCTGGGACGAACACCTTTATATACGCAGAGGTGCTCGAACGCCATTATAAATGACCAAGAGTTCGGGTGCAGCTGTGACGGAGCCACTTGCAAGGCTTTAAGAACACTGGCCGCAAAAGGGCTGAACGGCAGCCTAAGCCCCATCTCCTTGAAGACGAACTCATACATAGCGAAATCATGCCCGGCAAAAGACGAGCACACCCGTTCATCCTCCCCGGGTAAACGGATCGACCAGTGTTGGGGCTCGTTTGCTCTCCTCTGCTCGACCGTGGTATATAATCTAGGATCCTTGGGAGTAAGCGCCGAAGCTATTCCCCGGGGCTCAGGAGCAACCCAATCCAATGCAGGATCAGTTATACAGTCGACCAGCGTATACTTCTCCGCACCCTGGCTTTCCACAACCTCCTCGGATTCTGACATTTTAAAACCTGAAATGCAGTAAAAACAAAGTGAATTCGATGACCAAATCCACCCTTTCACCGCAATTCAAGTGAAAGGGCGCAAGATAGGACGAGGACGCTGTCCCCGACCAAAGCCCTTTTCAAATGGCAATCAAAAGCAAACCGAGGAGGGTAAGGCAGGCAAAAACGGGGAGGTAAGCTCCCCGGCACTAAGGTTGTATAACGAAATTTCCTCAAAACTTCTAAATTAAAGACGGGGAAGTAAGCTCCCCGGTTGAAATTTAAACAACAAATTTCATGAAAAAATGTTCTAAGTTTAAAAAGGGGAGACAAGCTCTCCGGCATATTCAAACTACCTAAAGTTTGAAACGGGGAGATAGGCTCCCCGTCACTCAAATAAACTATCTAAAGTTTGAAACGGGGAGATAGGCTCCCCGTCGCTAGTCGTCTAACCTAAAGTTTTAAAGGGGAGGAAAGCTCCTCGGCACTAAATTCATATGGTGCCCGGCACATTCATCTTAATGTTCATAAATTCATACAATCTTCATGTAAAAACGCCCAAAACTGGGCAGGAACAACAAAAAATGGATCTAAAGAACAAAATTTGAAAGAATTACCTTGAATATGAAGGAAATCTGAAGAACGATTTGACTAGTAAGTTGAAACTTCAGAGAGATTCACAATTGAAGAGAGAGAGTGAAAAGTAAAAATGAAATTCACTCTCCTCTATTATATAGACCAAGCCAGGAAAGTGAAGAGACGCTTTGATCCAATGGTCCTTACACTCCCTCGTAAAAATTAAAGCAGTAAATGCGCCCTTTCACATCCCCAACGAAAAAGGATGCTCGAATTTCGCTCGAGCAAGTCCTCAAACAAAAGGCTGCGCTTTACAGAAAACCTCCTCGTTGCTAACTTCTTCGTCATAGCAACGAGCAACAATTCCTTCTTATAAATTATCTCCTCGTCATAAATACGAGCAACAAATCCCTCTCGTAGTTATCTCCTCGCAGTAGATACGAGCAGAATACTAAATATCCTCGAAAAACCACTTCGAGCAAAACATTGCAGATGCTTGCTACGAGCAAGGCTTTGACGAGCAACTTCCTCGTCCACTTTTGTTCAAGAGAGGTTGCAAGGAGATTTCCTTCTGCACTTGGGCACACATCTAAAGTCATCACTCCTATGCCTAGGAGCAACGACTTGGGGGGCTCCTGTTCTGGACTAGACTAATGCTAGTCCACCTAGACCCTCACAAAGTCCACATGGCTTGCCCAACCACCTCCATGTCAGCATGGCACAACCTCTCCACCAAGATAGGGTAAAATTACTACTCTACCCACTATCTAAGGGTAATATCTTGGCAGTCCCTCTTAATGGGCCTTGGCTAGTCCAGCCCACTAAGAGGACCTTTGGCCCAGAGCTGGGGGCTATAAATACTCTCCCTCTTGGGAGAGCAAGGCAGAATACTATTCATTATCACAATTACTCTCTCTCTCTAACTTCTCTCTAGTATCTCTTTTGCTCTCTACCTTTACTGACTTAGGCATCGGAGCACCTGCAGGTACAACCCCCCCTCCGTGGATCATCTGCTCGGACCTGCTGCCTATCACCTGCTCAACGGACTTCCAGCTGGCCTTCTACCTGTTCTGATCAACAGTTAAGATCAGCACATAACAAAAAAAAAGCTTATATTCATTCAGATTGAATCGACCAGATGCCATGTGTGTGAAACAAAAGGAACCAAAGCATAAAACACAACCATAGCAATTTATCTTGTTATGAAAAGCTGTTTGCAAAATTGAACCGAAGAAGAAACTGAAGTATAATAATCCATTGAGTATTGTTTCATTCTTAAAATAAAAAAGAAACCCCAAAACTTTTAGTGGAGCTATATATCAATGCACTGCCATACATAAATTGAACCAAATTGGCACTGAACATCTAAAACCAAAACGATGCATAGAAGCCAACAAAATTATCAATTTTGCCATACAAGAAACTTAATTGCAGTGCATATGCCAACCGAAAAAACTAAATTGCCAAACAGCAGCAATTTAGATTCCCCATTGATTTTATCTTTTAAAACCCATAAAACCATAATTTTGAAACGGAACAGAGTATATAAACCAAAATTACATGTTAGCAATTCGCAATATTAAACCGACACATGGATGCACAACACAACCAAGATTAATATATAATATGAACCTAAAATTTGCAATGAGCAATCAACCGAAACATCGTGTACCACTGTACCAGTGCATAGAATTTGCCGAAAACCAAATAGAGGCCGATAAAACTAAATCGGCACAAAACCTTATTTTCTAAATGATTGACGGCTCTGATACCACTTTTTAGAATTGAATTGATTCATAAATCCTAGAGTCGATCATGTTAATCATTAAGAAATAAAACATAATCATAATCATAAGCGGAAGCGTACATGAATTTGTCATGCTAATGGATTGAAGGTCACCGGGTATGATCTTCCAAGTGTAGAATTCCATATGGGCTCATTAAATCTCCTCTGATGGGATGAAGAGAAAACCTGATGAGGTCCATACGATAATTGAAGTTGAGGCTCCAAAGCAGTTTTGTGTAGAATTTGGGGAGGGGGAGGGGGGCAAAATCCAAAAAATTATAAAATAGGGGGTAAAATTTAGAATTTTAAAATAGGGGGTCAAAATTCCGGATTTTAAAATAGGGAGGTAAAATTCCGATTTTTCAAAATAAGGGGTAAAACTGCATTTAAGCCTAACTATTATTATAGGCAAACTCGACCAAGTGCAAATGATCTCTCAAGCTTCCTTTGTCTTCCAAGACGCAAGCTCGAAGCATATCCTCCAAGGTTTGGACTGTTCTCTCCGATTGTCCCTCTGTCTAAGAATGATGTAACATACTCGACTGACGTCGAGTGCCTAAAGCCTTCTAAAATGTTCTCCAAAAACTCAAATTGAACTTTGGATCTCTATTTGACACAAATGTCATCAATACTTTTTAAAGACAATAATACATTAAAGTTACATTCTCTCTCTTTAATTATTACACTTTTTCAAAACAGTATGAAATGATCAAACGTATCATCTAATATAGGATGAAGATAGTGTTACAGCAAAATGTGTTCTAGACAATATCTCATTCACTCAGTGTTTTGATGATAACAAACACGTAAGTTAATAAAAGGAACAATTTATTTAACTGTGTGTTCAAGAATATTCTTATGATCCTCTACACAATAGAATTTTGAATAATCCTCTAGACAAACACAATAGAAAAAGGAAAAAAAAAAAAGTCTTAGTAAAAGAAGAAGTTTGTCTCCTGGACATTGTTCAAGACTTCAACGAAAATATAAAGAACAAAAATAATATGGATCATCATTCTTTGTGCGGCAAGTCAGTGACAAGTAGTCAAAGACTGTGTTATGTTCATCGTCTGGAAAATATCTAAGACTACAAGAAGAAGACTATATGTGTCCAAACTTCATCAACATTCATCTGTGATACAAATGATCATCTCAAACTCTGGAAAGCATATAAGACAAGAAACAAAGTCAACATCTCATAATCCTCTGAATTATTGTTGAAGACTTTCATCCTCTGTTCCAGAATATCAAATGAATGATATCAAAATGGAAACAAGATTTAAAGGATATGATAACACTTGCCGAGCAAAGGAATCATCAGACGTTAGAGAATGTTTCCTTCCAACAGTCATATGATGCAAATCAAGGATAGTACAAAAAGCATGATCATGTGACAATAACACATGCGACGACTGCACTGAACGACAAATATAGCACAAGGTACTCCGCATCTCCATCAACAATCGTATATCAGCAGAAATGACTATTACAAAGACTCTTTTTCTATTTCGTTTATAAATAGAAGAGATGTTTTCTAATACGCATGTGTGAGCGAATAAAGAAAAAATTGTGAGAGTGTAAGAATGTTTAAGGATATCACCACAAAAGGGGTACGAGGTATTTCATGACTCTTTTTGCTTGTGAATTTCATGATCTTCTATGCAAGTCGAAACACACTACAATGCTTATGCCTTGAGCTTTTCTGATGTGAAGTATACATATATGCATCTTATGATGATAGCATAGCATATTAAAGCACTTAAAAATATCAGAGGCTCTGTTAGAATGAATTAATGTAATCTTAATCATTCAACCTCTTGATATGTAAAAGACATGTTATTGATTTTCTAGGAGAATCGTAAAAAGCCAAAAACCAAAATGATCTATGAGCGTGAATGTTATTCTCTTTGTTGATAGTTATTTAGATCATTTTACATCAACTAAGTTTGTCTTCAATAGAGACTTAGATTGATATATGATTATAATTATATATCCTCTATGTCAGTTAGAATCCTAAAACCATGATTTTGTATCACATTGATACAAACTCATTGTGTATGTATGTATGTATGTAATCAGCCCATTTGTGTTTCAACACTACGCCAGGTTCTATTTTTTAACCTTCAAAGAGTATCTTAGTTTTCCAACTCAACTAGATGATTACCGGTGCGATGCACGGGTCTTATGTGTTGTTTTATACTATAACATCAAAAAATTATTTATATAGGTAGTCACTTTAAATCGAAACAATAGGTATTATCAAAATAATAATAACAATAGAAGTTATCTAAATACGGTATAGATATCAAATGTGTTATATATTTGAAAAAACTTATTTATTCACCACATTTGAAGTTACCTTGATTTGGTATATTTTTCATTAAAATCGGTTAGCAATATCTTTAATTCATTCTTTAATATAACTCTTTAATATAACTCTTGACAACATATAATTGACCATTAGGAAAAATTAATGTTGAAACATGATAAGTTTTTTTGTATTATAAATCTCATTAGAGCATTATGTGTTGGATAAACTATTTCATTATTGAATCAGTCATTTATATTAATTTGAAACATATTGTGACAATTGACCAACTCCCTATATAAAGAAATATTGGACAAAAGATTGTTAGGAAAAACATTAACTATTTTGAACCAAAAATAATAAAATACACAAAATAATAAAATAAACAAAAATGATAATAATAATAATAATAATAACAACAACAACAACAATTAGTACCACACATTAAAAGAATATAAGTGGATGATGTGGATAAATGAAATGTTTTCATTGGTTTAAGTGGGTGATATGGATTAGGGTTTAGATAGTCATTTGGACAACTATCTAGGATTTATTTATATAGATGTTTAACGGTACATGCTTTCGTGTAACATGTGGTTTGATTTCGCTTAACTTTACATGAATGTTAGTTTTTTGTACACATTTATTAATGTGCATAAAGAAGTATTTCGTACTACATCTGTCCCAATAAATAAGATCTTTTTCACAAAAGTAGATGAATCAAAACAAATAGTTTTTGCATTAAATTTGTCAATAATATACATTCTCTTTCCAAATTATCCTTCAATTATTAAGAGAGAAATAAGTAATAATAATAATTTATTTTTCTTCATTTAATTAGAAGTAGTTTTGTGAAAAATTAATTAATGCACCTTGAACTTTGAAAAATGTCTTATAAAATTAGATAACAAAATTTTGCAAAAAGATCTTATATATTGAGATTGAGAGAGTAATATCTATAACATCATTTCAAGTTTACTAAGTGTTTAGGTAAAATTTACAAACCGAAAAATCAAAATGCTTACCGAAACATTGTGTTTGAGGGGGTGTACAACTTTCCAAACAATTTACCCAAAAAGTAAAAAACGACAAGGTAAAAAAAATTATAAAATATGGTTAATGCTACGGCGGACCACATTCACAAGTGGTTCATCGTGGATAAGTAATCTACCGAATATGGATTTTATAAAATTTACGGTATTTAATAAACCGTTAATCTTGATGAGTCTCAATAATATATCAAATTATTTTCAATTTTTTTATGGATAATCTATATGATATAAACTTTCAATCTAACGGTGAATCTTATAAAATTCGTATTTATTATAATGTTATTCATGATCAGTCCATTATAACCACTTGATGACGTGATTCTTGAGAAGATAAATGTAGCGTATGTTTGGTTCCGCGTTACAACTCTGCAAACGCACGTTTTGACGACCCAAACGTGATTTTCCTCTTTTTATGTTGTTTGGATAAAATCGAATTTGAGTTTCTGAAACGTGAATCTTGGCCCAGACGCGAGTTCACCCTGAAGCTACAAATCGAAGCTTCTGCGTGAAATCAGAATCGATTTTGGATTTTTCCTCTGCGATGCTTTTTCTCTTTCTTTCTTATTCCTTCTCTACCCTTAAGACGCTGTCTTTCCCAAATCCACCCACACATCACCCAGATCTACCACTCCAACCAATTGCATGTTGCCTTTCCTCTAATTCCACAACCACACAGATTTGCGGCCACTCCTGTAGAATTGTTGATGATGCGGAAAAAGACAGATTAGATGGATGTTAAGAATGGGAGAAGAATATTGAGATACAGGGGAGGGAGAAACGGTAGTATTAAGAAAATAAGATATGAGGAGATAAATCAAAGTAGAAATTGTAGAAAGCCCTGGAAAAAATGGAAGTAAGAGACACTCATTTCGGCAAAGAGAAGATAATTGGGTTTTTTTTTTCAATACTATTGGGCTGGTTTTGGTGATTTTTGTTGACAAATTTTCAAATGTCATCTGTTTGATGTTCACTATTAATTAAAATTTATAATGTACCAAAAAAAAATATTTATTACTTATTTACAATTCAAATCCATTTTGGTAATTAGACATTCAAAAGCAATTTCAATTCAATCTATCCAAACAACATAAATTTGTAAGAATCACTTTTAAGTTAATGTATCCAAACATAAATCAATTCACACTAAACTCATTTTTAACCAAAATCAATTCTATCAAACTCAATTCTGTCAGAATCAATTTTTTTTTTGACGCCGAACCAAACACATTCCTAGTGTAGTAGTAGAAAGTAGCGCACATGTTAAATTTCAACCAATATTATTCTAAAATGAATTTGGTCCGAATTCCCAACAAGATTCGTGTCCAATAATTTAAAATTGAAAATAAATGAATTTTGTCATGACCTATCCATATATGAATAATCAAATAATAATAATAATAATCAAATAAAATCCCTCCAAGAAAAGCCTATTTTATTCCAAAATCATTTTCCATCACTCCTCTCCTCAGGTTGGGCAATATGGATAGTGATCACGAAATCAAAGAAGCTCTAAGTATGCATCTTACACTTTATATAACTTATTAATACTATGCTCTTTTTTCATTCGAAAAACTAATCCGTTGACTTTCAGTTCAAAACGACGACGCATCCAGATCCAGCGACGAGAATTCTCCGATCGAACAGGTAGCACTAACAGTTCCGGTGACCGACGATCCATCACTTCCGGTATTCACTTTCCGAACATGGACATTAGGAAGTCTAGCCTGCGTTCTCCTCTCTTTCCTGAACCAATTCTTCGGGTTCCGGCGAGAGCCTCTTTCAGTAACAGCAATCTCAGCACAGATTGCGGTGGTTCCGTTGGGTCACCTAATGGCATCGACTGTGACTAAACGAGTTTTCATGAAAGGGAAAAAGTGGGAGTTTACACTGAATCCAGGGAAGTTCAATGTTAAGGAGCACGTGCTTATTACGATCTTTGCAAGTTCGGGTGCTGCTAGTGTTTACGCTATTCATTTCGTTAGCGCCGTTAAAGTTTTTTATAGGAAGGAGATAACGGTGTTAGTTGCGTTATTGGTTGTTTTAACGACGCAGGTTTTGGGCTTTGGTTGGGCTGGAGTTTTCCGTCGTTACTTAGTTGAGCCCGCTGCTATGTGGTGGCCCCAAAATCTCGTTCAAGTATCTCTTTTCAGGTAAACTATTTATTTAATTTTTATTTATTTTTTTTTTTTGACAAAAACAATACTTTGTGTATTAAATTTGTTGACAATAAATATTATTTTTATAATTTTATCCTTAAGAGATAGAACAAGTTCGTGTTTTTATAGAATATTTATAATTAAGGGTATGTTGATAAATAAATAATTAAAAACTTTGGAAATTTGAAAGAGACTTTATAAAAAAGAGACAAAGAAAAATCACAAACCGGTCTTTTATATTTAAGGACGGAGTATAAGTTTTTTTTTTTTGACAAAATGAGTATAAGTTAAAAATTGGAAGATTTGGAACTTGGAATTTTTTTTTTCTACTCCAACAATCTTCCATCTACCCCAACATATTTTTTAAAATACATATTCTATCCTTATCAAATATTTTAATATTTTAATATTTTTTATTTTGTCATTTTATAACTGTTCCGGTAGACTGTTCAGACTCACAAAAAATTGTTCCGGTAAATTTTTATCTTTTCCGGTATGTTAAAGTGTTCCTTTATGTAAAAACTATGAATGTTTACCGGAACACTTAAATTTACGTTGTTCACCGGAAAACTTATATAACTTAATAGAATAAGTTTTCCGGTTTGTTAAATTTCACTTAAGCAAACTTGAGGCCTTTATCCATGGCTATGTCTACCATCGCTAATGTTTCATTCTCTCTCCTATTACATAACCTCCTTTTTTTCTCAGAAAAAATTTCTAATTCTTTCAACACAGATTGGACAATAATTTGTATTGTAAAATAAAATTCATACTTGAATTGAAATGATTCGTTTGTTCAATGGTGAAAAAAAAATCATATGGCTATAGTGATGTTCAATTGAAAATTTACAATCTCAAATCAAATGACAAAATCCCATATTTGATTTGCAATCTCAATTTCAAAGGAAGAATAATACCGATGAATTTTACGGAATAAAAGAGTGGAAAGCCTAAAGGAGGCTAAAAATCAAATGTTTGATTTACAATAGATTTGCAGAAGGAAAGAACAGATAGGAAAAGATTTATTTGTCTTGGTAAAATGAATAAGGTGCTGGCAGTACGACAAGCTCCATGAAACATTATTTCCTAATCTTTAATCTAACATTATTATGTGGTTATTTTACAAAAAGTAAAATGGGTCTCCATTAAACTATTAATATTACTTAAAAGTAAGATTAAAAAGTTTTGATCTAGTGGTAAAAAAATAAATTTCGTAACATTTTAGATTGTTTTTAAGAATTGCAAACTATTATCACAAACTAACACGAGTCTTCTCAGTATATTTTTTTCTCATCTGCACATTTTCAGAATGTCACTCATCCAATATATTTACACTTTAAAAATAAGTGTGTTTTCATTACACCATTTTAAACAACAATTTTAAAACGGGGGGCTAATGTGACACAAATGATGAATTATGATTGGTGTCGATGTAAGATAGTTTTACATTGAAAATATGAATTATGTGCTGCACTAATCTTAATCATTGATCTTAATTCATTGATTCATTTTTCTTCTCTCTCTTCTAAAATGTTTTGTTTTTTCTCTTTATGATTTATCAACTATTGCAAGAGATGGCTGAATCAAAGAGGATTCATCTCTATGAAAACACATCTCCATTAAACTCTTGTTAATATTATGATATGGTTTTTTGTTGGAAAATTATGAAAGAGAAGTAAAGCTTACAAGTGATTTATATGACATACTTTCATATTTCTAATTTTTAATAATTATTTCTTTTATTTAAAATCCTCCTTTTTAATTTTATATTCTTTTGTATCTTTTTTTTTTAAAAAAAATATTGTATCTGTTTTTTTTTTTAAAATTGTACTCTTTTTTTTTTTTTACAATGGCGCCAATGAGTATATACTTAAATCTCTTGCATACGACCCAAACCGCCAATCCTAATATCTTAAATCTTCTTGTACTCGTCAATAAGCCACAGATGCAGAAGAATTTAATCCTCTTCTTTTTTTTTTTTTGACAAAAATTAATCCTCTTCTAAATGCTAAGTCTAGAAAGAAAAAGAAATTATTAATATATACTACATTCTAGGGGAATTTAGTACTAAAAATAATTTTTTTTTATAAAATTAATAATATTGATTTAGACTTGAATGAGGGTAGAACTTAGAAGAGATAGAAAAAGTCCAAAACAATTGAATAATGTTGTCAGATTTTTTATATGTATTTAGACTTTATACTTTTTTGCACTACTTTCATTAGTAAGAGTTTGACTTAGTAAAAAAAATAAAAAGGCAAGCACCTCATTTTTTCAAAGAAGATTATTATTTGAATTTAGCAAACGCAGATGAATAAAACAATTGAATAATGTTGTTCGACTTCCACAGTCCATCAGTCCAGTGCATTATGTGGGGCAGGAGTCACTTTCCACCTAATCTAAGTATTGAATCAAAACATAATAAATTTGATTTGATTTCAGGGCGCTGCACGAGAAAGAGGAGAGGCAAAAGGGAGGGTTAACACGAAATCAGTTCTTCCTTATAACATTTATTTGCAGTTTTGCATATTATGTGTTTCCAGGCTACTTGTTCCCAATGTTAACATCACTCTCTTGGATATGTTGGGTATTTCCCAATACAGTTATAGCACAACAGCTAGGTTCAGGGTTACATGGTCTTGGAGTTGGAGCTGTTGGATTTGATTGGTCAAGTATATGTTCTTATCTTGGTAGCCCTCTGGCTAGTCCATGGTTTGCTACGGCTAACATTGCTGCTGGTTTTGGCATTTTCATGTATGTCGTTGTTCCTATTGCTTATGGCCTTAATCTTTACTATGGAAAAAGATTTCCCATATTTTCAGATAGTTTATTCAACACCAATGGTCAAGAATACAACATCTCAGCTATTATTGACTCTAACTTTCACCTTGACATGGAGGCTTATCAACGCGAGGGCCCTCTTTATCTTAGCACCATGTTTGCTATGTCATATGGCATTGGTTTTGCTTGCCTTTCTGCAACTCTTGTTCATGTATTGCTCTTCCACGGCAGGTATTTATATAATTAGAGTTGAATTTCTATGCATGTCACTATACACAATCATGGTTCTAAATTGTGGTTGCGGTTACCCTGCAAACCTTATTGATGCAGATAGATGCAATTGTTGTTGTGATACTCTTGCATAGATTTCCTAAACTTTTATATTACTGCTGCAAGCAGTCCACAATTTAGTACTATATACATGATCATAGGTATACCTTGCAGCTGTGGTTACGTTATGGTTACACTAAAAATCTTGATATTGCAGCAAAATGGGATATATACAGCTGCAATTGTTGTCATGACACTGTTGCAGAGATTTCTAAAACATTTATATTGCATTTGCAATTGCACTTGGGAACCGCAATTTAGAATTATAAATCATACAATCATATATTGTCACTTCCACCTCATTGAATGAGTTTAAAAACACATGACTAGTAATCACCTGTTGATAACATGTGTTATCTGTGCAGTGACATATTGCAGCTAAGCAAGTCTGCTTTTCAAGGGAAGAAGATAGATATACACACAAAGATCATGAGAAAACATTATAAACAAGTTCCTGAATGGTGGTTTTTGTGCATCCTTTTGTTCAGCATTACGGTAACTATATTTATATGTGAGTATTACAACGATCAACTCCAGCTACCATGGTGGGGTGTGATGTTAGCCTGTGTTGTTGCGTTATTGTTTACTCTTCCTGTCGGAATAATCAGAGCCACAACAAATCAGGCACCGGCTTTGAATGTGATAACAGAGTATATAATTGGATACATCTACCCTGGTTATCCTGTTGCAGTCATGTTGTTTAAAGTTACTGGGAACGTGAGTATGAAACAGGCCATTTTCTTTTTGCAAGATTTTAAGCTTGGCCATTACATGAAGATTCCTCCTAGAGCAATGTTCTTGGCACAGGTTTGCACAACACTAATTCTTTAGAAGGAAGAGTTGATTCTTATGTCGTAAATATTAATCTAAATTTCTTGTAATCTGTGAATCACTGTCAGACACAACTGACACGTCGACAACAATAATAATTTGAGAAAATGGAATATTTAAATATAACCAACTACATATGTTGGTGTCATATTGGTATTGGCCAATGGCCACCAAACACGCCTTCAATCTAAATTGTCTTGTAACTATGAAGCAAAAACACAGAGAGATGTACCCCGAACACGACACGCCCGGTAATAATTTGAGAAATTGGAATAATTAAATATAATCACATGAATAGGTGTTGTGTCGATGCCAAACATGTTAATACTCCATACAATTAGTAATTATGATTTGCTTGCTTAATTGTATGATTTCCTTTTTCAGGTACTTGGTACCATAATAGCCGCATCTGTGCATTTAGTTACAGCATGGTGGCTAATAGAAACAGTTCCAAGTATATGCCATAGAGAGTTACTTCCAGCAGGAAGCCCGTGGACTTGCCCAGGTGATCATGTATTCTATGATTCATCTGTGATATGGGGTTTAATAGGCCCTCGCAGAATATTTGGAAATCTTGGACACTACTCAGCCATCAACTGGTTTTTCTTGGCTGGGGCTATTGCTCCTTTCACTGTTTGGCTAGCACACAAGGCATTCCCTGATAAACAATGGATTAGACTTATCACTATGCCAGTGATGTTAGGAGCATTAACAGAAATGCCTCCAGCTACACCAGTCAACTACACTAGTTGGGTTCTTGTTGGATTTGTCTCAGGATTTGTTGCTTACCGTTATTATCGTGGCTGGTGGACCCGTCACAACTATGTCTTATCTGGTGCACTTGATGCCGGATTAGCTTTCATGGGAGTTTTGCTTTACTTGTGTTTAGGGATGCAGCATATCAGCCTAGATTGGTGGGGCAGTGACCCAGATAGATGCCCTTTAGCTAAATGTCCAACTGCTCCAGGTGTGATATCTAAAGGGTGTCCTCTTTTTTGAGTATGCATATGTATGAAGAAATGTAGTTGTAGAATTAGCTGAGATACACATGGATGTCTTCTTAGCTCTTCATTGTGTACAGGATTTATATAAATTTTTGTAAAATATTTGATTCGATTATGAAAGTTGTTGTAAATTTGCATTCACTGAATGAGCCAATTTGCATACTCCTGTAAAATCCCTTTATGATAATGTGCCTGTCTTTGGACTTCCCATTTAATCATAGAGTGAAATCAATCATTTCTAGCTCACTCTCAGAATTCTACATTCAGTTTGCTTCCTACAAGATCTTTGATATACTCCTTAACTCAATGACACTTTATGATGTCATTATTGCGAAAAATTCTACTAGATCGTAGGAAATGATGAGTGCCGTATAATTTCCACTACATCATAATCTTGCAAAACTCCTGATTAATGTAAGTATTTTAAACATATTCTTTAAATTTTTATCGTATCTGACGTATAAAAATTTGTTTTTGCATTTATAAGTACATAAAAAGTAAAAACCACAAAAAAAATTGCATATAAAAAAAAAAAACCACAACGAGCTCCGTGTAAAATGTAAATAATTAATAAATTTTTGCATATAAAATAAAAAAGATATTATATAGAAATACACTAATATTATATTTTAAAAATATCCACAAATTTTTAAAATTTTATCATATCGTGTCATAAACATATTCTCCACTACATCATAGTCCTTCGAAACCTAAGTTTAAAAAAAAAATTAAAAATTGAAGATAACGGCATCATAGTCCTTCGAAACCCAAGTTATTAACTATTTTTTTATATGAATTAGGACAAAACTTACATGCATTTCCTTACATGCATTTCTTACTTTTCCTCTCACAAAGAGGTAGTTTTTTTTATTAAAAAATAATTTTCTTTTATTTTTTCAAAATGAAAAAACACAAATAACCACCTCTTTGTGAGTGGAAAAGTAAGAAACAAAATAAAACAAAAAAGAAAAAAGAAACGCGAAAAGAATCTTAAATTAGGTAATAAAGCTATTCTCAAAAATATCCATTAACTTATTTATTGGTTTCCCTCTTTTGGTAACAAAAAAAAAAACTTATTTATTAGTTTCATATTAGTCTCTTAACTAATTAATGTTACAAATTAGTCTCTTAACTAATTAAGTTGTAAATTGATCCATTAACTTTAATTATGTTTATCCTATTGTTTATTTCAGTTAATTTTTTAAAACAAACATTAACTTTATCTTCAATCCAGACGTCTAAAATCATAATCATATTCGTTAGCATGCCCAACAATATTACTCATAAAATCAGGAATTAATTGGGACGGAAATTTGAAATAAATAGTTGTTGAAATCTGTTTTTGGTCAAGAAAGTTGCTGAAATCTTTTAGAAGATTAATATATTTTTTTTTAAAGCAAGATTTATTAAATTTTGAAATATTTATATGATAATTTTTTTTAATCAAATCAAATAATTACCGTTCCAATAATAATGAATCTAGCCAATGACCTATTAAAAACAAAAAAGCAATATGGTCTGATGACTCTGATTGTATTAGTTTCTACAAAAAAATTGAAAAATCCAATAAAAATAATAATTTTATCTGACTTTATTTATTATTTTTTTTATAATAATTTAATTTGAGTTTAAATAATTGGACGAATTTCCAATTTTTAGAAGCGCAACCAGAAGAGCAGACAGACGACCAGACCAGGGTTTCATTCTCTTTCGATCGAACCCCTGCCGGTCGGTGATGGGTCGCCCACCCAGTAACGGAGGCCCCGCCTTCCGTTTCACCCAGCCTGAGGTATTATTATTATTATTATTCAATTCCACTCTCACTTCACATTCTATCTCTTTTTTCTTTTAATCTCAGCGCTCATAACTGCTTGATTGATTGTAATGCAAATACTTTATGGTTTTGGTTTCAAGATACTCAATACTTTGTTTATGTTTGATGCTGCTGAAAATATATGCTTCAAGTTCAAGTATTTTGAAAGTGGTGTCATGTGATCTTAAATAAATTTTGAGATAGGTCGGGTCAACTTACACCTTTAAAGCATGGAATCCTAATCACTAATCATATACTATAGTGGTTATTGTTTTTACATGTTTTGCCCATTGCTGCATGTCTTTAGCTCAGAAATGGATTGCATTGCATGTATTCACCCATTTTTCTATCGCGGATCTGGGCTATCTAATCAATATTAGAATGGTCCACACTCTAACTTCAGTGTTTTAAATTCCTACCCTATGTTTCAAGCCGATTACATATTTTTTTTTTTATTCAACTCCATTGGTGTTTTAGATTATATGAGAAGAGAAATAATAAGAAATTCATTTCAGGAAGAACTTGGTTTGAATGGTCTGTACTGTTTACGAATTCTGCTACCAGCTTCAAGCTAGGTGTAATTATGTTTCAAACTTTTGCAATTCAGTTGTTTCATTTCATCCTTGCAAACTGAAAATAATGTACCGACTGTTTTCAATTCCACTGTAAATCATCATACTTCACATCCATACTTATTAATTTGCAGACTAGGTCACCCTCAAGGTGCCTATTGTTTCTAATGTTTGTAAATGTCCATTGCAAATTAAAGCACCATTGGTTTTTTTTTTTTTTTTTTGCTTGCTGAATGGGTAAATCTCACAGGCTACCTTCTCGTCGTTCTACCTCGGTTTAAAATCCATCTCTTGAATTCATTTTCAGTGAATTATTGGGACCAGCACCTACTAAATCAGTTGGGGGATATTCCTACTCTGTTACCTTTGTTAATGCATTTAGTTGTTTCACTTGGATTTATTTTCTGTTATCCAAATAAGAGACACTTGGTGTGTTCCAGAAGCTTAAATCCTTATAGAATTGCAATTACATCAAAAAATTATGGCAGTTAAAAAAGATTGGGGAACGGGGAGGAGAATTTTGGCCTTTCCAACATACCTATCTAACCTAGGAAATGTCCATAGACTATTTTGTTCTCACACTCATCACCAAATTAGTGTTTTTTAGTGTAAAACACAGACACATATCTGACAGGCCTATCCCTTTTATCCCAATTAAATTTTGGAACCATGCCTTTCAAATAATAAAGGATACAAATAATAAGTTAGATAATTGCACATTTATGGTCTACTCTTCAAATAATAAAGGATACAAATGTCGTCGTGCTGATGGCAGAATTTATATTTCAAAAGATGTACTTTTTAATGAAACCTTATTCCCTTATTCCAATCCTCTTAGGCCCTCCTATTTCACATTTTCACTACCTTAAGCATATAATCATCCTTTCCTAATTTTTCTGCACCAGTGGTTTCCCCAAGATCAAAATATTGTGTTGTCAAACTTAGAATTAAGCTCACATATACTCCTCACTGCTTTAAAACCAACTTGAACAGATTAAATTCAATATATACCACACTAGAGAGAGGCTATGCAATCTGAATATGATGCACTATTTGCTAATCTAACCTGAATCTTGATTCCTTTACCCGATAATAAGACATTGTGTGCAAATGGGTTTTTTGTGTAAAAGAAAACACAGATGGTTCATCTTAGAAATAGAAGTACTGAATTATAGTATTGTTGCCTAGCCCTATCTACTTTTGAACTCGTATGGATATAATCCCTGTTGAAAGAATTACATTTATCATAGTACAATTTCACTTATTCACAATCAAATGTTTCACTGTTGTAAAAAGCATTTGGAGCTTGATCTCTAATTTGTTAGGGAAAATGTGATGAATAAGACCCTTGTTGTCAGTCATATAACGACCCTGAGTTTGTAAGGTGGAACAATAGAGTATGTGCTATAATGTGTAAGTGTTGGTTTATAGGAGGACAACTGCTAATTTGGACCGCTTTCAAGTAGCCAGGCAGTTGTAGATTCAGTTAGTAGCTTGGTTTTATAAATACTTCACTTGTATTCAGATTGATCATATTGAATAATATTCAGATTCATTACATGTTTAGTTTCTCTAATTTTAGTTTATCTGAAACTTTACTATTATTTGTTTACTTGGATTCTCCATTGTTCTTCTTAGACTCTACACTTCTGTTCAGCACATCTTGGGTGCCCCGTTTCTTCCCAGTTAGTGTGTCTTGATTTTCTGGCCATTTCTTTCTAGTTCTCTTCGTCTCATCTATCATACCTTCATCGTATTTGTCCACTTAGCTCACAAGTGGTACCAACCTCTGTCACCACCTCAATGTGGTTGTTGGCTCTCTTGGGTTCTGTTTGGCTCCTCTATCAGATACTTTTCGGATTTATTGTATTGCTTGTTTCTTTTTCAGTATTTGTCACACAATTTTTTACTCTCTGATGGATCATATCAGTTGCTTCTATTTCCCGCCAATGACTCATTTCCCATAGATGAATCGTATTAGCGGTGTCTCCTTTTTCCGTCAATGTTCATTAGGTCATTCATCTGTGGTTTATGACTCAAACTAGCTCAGCTCTCTCTGTCTAGATTCTCTGGTCACTTCATGTTTCCTAAGCTCCCTCACCCCGTCTCTGTCTCACAAGCAGTTGTCAGACTTAGTTTCTAATATAACCCCTCACTAACCATTATCATATTCAAAGTCGTTATTGTTTATTTTCGCTTTTTATCTAATATAACTTCACAATTCCAATGACAGATTTCTTTCTTCCAAAAACTACTTTTTATCTGTATAGGTGACAGAAATGGAAGCTATTCTTTCAGATCACAACAATGCAATGCCAGCAAAAGATGTTCTTGATGCTCTTGCAGACAAGTTCAGGTGTGTCACAGTACATATGATTATTTTTAGTATTGTATGAGTAGAATTTAATATGCTCCTGAAAAGTGGAATTAAATTTGTGATTCTGTTTTTTGTTTTAGTGAATCACCCAACCGTAAAGGCAAGATTACAGTACAGATGAAACAGGTAAGACTGCTTTATTTTATTACCGACGAGGAATCTTTTGCCCTCCACCTTCTTAGTTTTCCATTTCATTATAGGTATGGAATTGGTTTCAAAATAAGCGATATGCGATAAGGGCCAAGTCTAGTAAGACTCCTGCAAAGTTAAATATCACGCCCATGCCTCGGGTTGATTTGGCCCCAGGAAGGATTATGGCTCAACCAACAGCTTCTCCTATTCCTGCTCCTTCAGCTTCAGGTAGAATGTTGCTTTTAGGTGCTTAAAGTCATTTGTTTTACTTGAATTCATATTCACACTTATCTGTTAGTGTATTTTTCTTTTGAAAATTTAATCATGTATTCTTCTAAGATCTTATACCATGTCACCGTGTTGTTTCTTGGATTTCTCCGAGAGTTGATTGTGCTATTTTTTTTTTCTTTCTAATTTGTTTAGCTTACCATACATAGCCTATAGGGCGAGATGTATATGTGCTCAGTTACATTTTGTTTATAGTTTGAACTTGCAGTGCAGTATGAGTACGGTCAAAAGTATTTTTGTTACAATTAAGATCTTTGTCTCCACAACCTTATGTTCCACTTTTATTTTCATTATCATTAACTTCTATGCTTATTACAATAATAATGGAAAATAGGATAATATCATTAAGGGTTGAAAGGGTAACAGATACTGTATGATACTAAAGTCAGTGTGTCCGTAATAGCAATGTAGTCATGTTTGTGCCCTGGGTCGTAGGGCCGTCCGACCTTGCGTGCCACAACACCTCAACCGTGCTTCGACTTTTCACAAATATCCTGGTTTTCTGGCCAGATCTACATTTTCTGGCGGCATCTGCTTGCGTGTACATGTTTGTGGAGGAGAAGATGGGTCAAATTAGGATAAAATAGAAGACTACTTCTCTGGGCCTTAAAGCCCAATGCAGAAAAGTTGACTTACTGGGTCAAATAAATTATATGACATACTAATAACATGCCGTTTATATACTGGACTATACCAATAGCATAATTAAATACAGATTTGTCATTAGAAAAAAAAAAGACAATTAAATTAAAATAATATTATTTTGTAATAATAGAACCATAAATGTTTCAAAAAAATAAAATAATAGAACCATAAATGAATAGTAAAATAATAATAGCAATATAAACTAATTGTAAAATAATTGTGTCTGTGTGTGTATATATGTGAAGTTATAATTTTACCCTTGAGTAGGATATTACGAATCGTGTTACAACCCTCGTCTTTACGATCCTTCACCAGCCTACCGATCCTACTTAGGTTCTCATGTTTGACTACATTGCGTAATAGAACTGGACCAGAATCAGGTAAATGGTGTAATCTTTATATCTACAACAACCAATCTCTTGGAGTTATCAGGATGAATCTGAGCATAGATCGAGAATGGATACAGAAGAATTTGGGCTTACTGAATGCTATGTGCTAACTAAATGCTTACTGCTAGCTTTTATTTATATTAGTAATTAGTGGTTTCCATAGATTCTCCTAATTAGAGGTTTGTCAAAGAATTTGGGCTTAGGCCTAACTCAATCCCAAAAACTGGCTTGTATGGTGAGGACTGCCCAAGCCTTATAAGCACCGTTTAGGCAATGTGGGGAAAAATGTAAAGCCTCATACTTAGCATAATAAAGGTGCTGGAGGCTGCAACGAAGGTCGATTTTCCAACAGTATGCTAAATGTGTATTGAGACTTGTCTAGATGTTAATCATAGGCTGTGGCTGATCTTGCCCCCAAATTGTATATCTATGAACACAGTATTTTGCTATCATTTTTTAGTGAAAATGTTAATATATGAAGTACATTACTTTTGGGCGGTTTATCCCTTATTTCGGGTGGTACATTACTGCTTTATATTTTCAATTGTCTATGAAAAAATCGTAATCAGGAAAAAGGTCCCGCTTTTCATTGTGGATGTTCTTATGCTCTGATTTCATTTAATTACATACATACATTACTTTCATTTTGTTCTCTACTCAGCTCAAACAACAGCAAAAGTAGCTCCTGAAAATTCGGTTATGGAATTTGAAGCTAAATCTGGAAGGGATGGAGCATGGTCAATATTTCTTCTTTAATCATGTTTAGGTTATTCTTTTGTATATTTGTCTTAATTAATTTTCATTAGCGGACCTGATTTCTGGTCTTTTTTTTTGTTAGGTATGATGTGGCTAACTTTCTATCATACAGACATTTGGAGAGTAGTGACCCGGTAATATCAACATGAGATTATCTCCATCTTAAGTTACCAAAAGAATCTGAGGCTTTTTGATATGGTTTTAAGTTGTCATTTGTTCTGATAGTATTCCAATCAAGTTAGTCAAAATTGAGATCCTGGCATCCTGTCTAACATCGGGGAGGGGTTCCAAGATCATAAATTAATGACAATTTTTTCTTAATGTTCACATTTTAATGTTTGATATAACTGTTTTCTGGTATAGTGGCCATCAAATGTACTTGATGTTTTGATTCCATATTTTCTTTAAAGAAGTATAATGGAATGGTCATGGACAATTTTACTTGTAAAAAAATTTAACTAGATTTGATTCTCACTTCTCAGTTTCCGGTCATTTATTGTGATTCATGGTGCAATAGTTGTCTTGAGTTTTGCCGTCAATTATTTTGTGCGAAACCTGAACAGCGTTTCTTGACTGTTGTGAACCTCATCTTTCTCCATGTTTCAGGAAGTGCTAGTGCGTTTTCCTGAACAGCGTTTCTTGACTGTTGTGAACCTCATCTTTCTCCATGTTTCAGGAAGTGCTAGTGCGTTTTGCTGGTTTTGGATCCGAGGAAGATGAATGGATTAATGTGCAAAAAAATGTCAGGCCGCGCTCTCTTCCATGTGAATCATCAGAATGTGTCGCAGTGCTCCCTGGTGATCTCATACTTTGTTTTCAGGTTGGGATGTGTCATAATAAGTGAATTTGTTCATGGAAATTTGTCAACTCTATAAATTTTGCTTTTAGAAAAAATTATTTTTCTTACCATTTATTGTTTTTGACACTAAAGGAGGGTAAAGAACAAGCTCTTTACTTTGATGCCCATGTCCTTGATGCTCAAAGACGGAGGCATGATGTAAGAGGTTGTCGTTGTAGATTTTTGGTTCGCTATGATCACGATCAGTCTGAGGTATTAATATTCAATAAGACTGCCCTCTTGGATTTATATCTTTTATGTTTGATTGTTACATTGATTTTTGGTTTAAATTTACAAGATTTTAGTCCTTATAGTTTCCACTTATTCCAGTTTTGTTCCCCGTGTTTTTAATTTTTTTTATATCAGTCCTTATTTTTTTCTCATTTATTTGGATTTTGTTTCCTGATTTTAAGGTGCAAATATTTATGTTTTAATATCCCCACTTATCTTTATTTTTCGTATCAAGTTGGTTTTTTTATGTCAAGTTAGTCTTTGATGTTTAAGGAAAAAAGTCCTTTATGTTTTAAAATGTCAACAATGCTTGACCAAACTTCATTCTTCATCTAGTAGTAAAGCCATTATAGCAAACTGATATAGTTTAAAGTACAAGCACTAATACGTTTAAATAGGTTATTCTAACCTAATGGGCCTGGTAAATAGGTCAAATAAAATTATTACTAATAATTACAAATATTCACTATTTACAACACTCTCCCTATCTATCCTTCCTAGCTTGGAAACATTCCTTTTTGTTGTAAATAATGGATTTTTATAGTAGTAATTATTAATAGTAATTTGTATTTGCCCCATTAGTCCATTAGTTAGATTCATTAGGTTTTAATAACCTATTTAAACCAATTAGTGCTTGTACTTAATAACTTTGAAATATATATCAAATCAAATATTATTTCTATAACCAGCATTAGAGCTCCCGATTTAAGGGGGGCCTTGCGTTCGCATAAACCCTAGCCTCCTTAATTGTGGCTTGGTCTGGCTGCTTCTTGCAGTACCCATCCTTTCGGTTTGGCGCCAGAAACAGCATCAGCTACTCAAAGACAACAATGTTGCACGATGTTGCATAATTTGTTTTTAGCACTACCTGGAGTAGCTGATGCTGTTTCTGCATTTTCTGGAGTAGATGGGCCTGCACAATTTGCAACTGGATCTCATGTTCCCGTTGCGGATCTAACATTTTTCCGTCAGTCATTTCCTTACGCAGGAAATGCAGAATGATGACCACAAAATGTTGACCTAAATGATTTATGACTGGACTTCTTTACTCTATTTCTTCACAATCATGTCATTTGAAAGAGACATTATCTCATTCATTACAAAATTTTAACAACAACTTCTATTAAAGGGCACTTGAAGTGCCGGCCCAAGCATAAGGCAGCCCAAGCCCTAGCTTTAGGCCTCACAAAAAAATTAATTTTTTTAATGCCCATTAGGCCTCCAAATCATTTTGCGTATGTTATATATAGGCCTCACGTCCAAAACTCATCAAGAAGATCGCGTAGCTCAGTTGGCGCGGAGGCTTGTTATCACAGAGAGGTTGAGCGGGTTCAACTCCTGCTCCAGAAAGTGGTTTATTTTTTCTTATTTTATCCATTTTTATTTGTTGTGGTTCTCTTCGAACTATAATGGCTTTACTACTACTTTTATAATATACTCTACTTGTTATATTTTTTTAACTTAAATAAAAAAGATCATCTACGCTATTATATAATGTATTTTTTTTATTTTTTTTATCAATTATTTTCTATTATTATGTTTACTTATCTAAAAAAAATAAAAAAATATAATTTGTTTTAATAAATATAAATATTAAGTAGCTTTTTACCCAAAAAAATATTTTTATTTATTTTTGTACAATCAATTTTTTATTTTTTAAAAAATAAAAGGCCTTATTTTAATGTTTGCTTTGGGCCACACAATATATTGGGCCGGCCCTGAGCACTTCTTTGACGTGTTTTGTTATTTCACATATTCTGTGGTTTTGCAGGAAATTGTGCCGCTTAGGAAGGTTTGTCGGAGGCCTGAAACTGATTACAGATTACATCAACTTCATGCCGTTAATGATGCAGCGCCTGCGGATCAGCAGAAAATTAGCTTAGATCATCCAACAAATGTTCATGGCATTAGGGTTATTAGTTCTTCTGAAACAGTACAAAAGCAGCAGCAGCAGATTGCAAATATTCATATAGTAACACCAGTCTTGCAAACAAATGTTTCTATACCAAAACCACCACCACAAAGTATGAATGTGGATCCAATGAAAGCTGAAACAAAAGCTGATGTTCAAGCTGGAATTTCTGTCCCTCCAGGCTTTGCCCCATTGGCTGTCCCTCCAGGCTTTGCCCCATTGGCTGCCGGCATCATTACTACTGGCAGTATTACTTCTAGCATTATTCCTGAAGTCTCCACTCAGAACAAGGCTGAAGGGAAGTAGCTTGAATATGATTCGTTAAGTCTTCTGCCTTATGTGAGGATCATTTTTCAAACCTCTTGATAGAATTTGGCATATGCCTTTTCAAACAACTAACTAGTTGGATAGCTTTTCTTTTGCACAAAATGCTTGTACATGAGCTTTTTGCATCTGAACTATGAGGTGCTAGAATTACACTCACCTCGTCTTTTATTTATGGTAAAATATATATTATCCTCTTTAAAGTAGTATCAGTATGTATGAATTACACTTTAATATATTTTAATAGAAACGCATTTTCTAATGACTTAAAATCATTAATAATACATTTGAATTAATACCCTACCTATGAAAAAAAAATAGGGGTGGGGGTGAAAAAGTTGAAGCCACACATCTAATATATTAAAATTGATTACAACAAAATTTACTTATGAGTCCGGATCCGTTGACAGGTGTCAAAATTTAGTTTGACACCTAATCTCAACTATATATTTCTTTTAATCAAAGGCTATCATGTTTTCTAAATTAACTGTAGTATCTATTTAGTGAGCATACCGAGTTTCTTACTCTTTTTACAATAACAAGCATACTTGACATACTTTTTATTTTTTCCTGGATACTTATCCTTGCTTCTATAAATTTTATAACGATTCACCACATTCAATTGTTGGTTGATTCCGCATGTTGCAACCTATGCAGACAATATAATTCATGAAAATTGATCACAATTTGGGGGAGATGGTGATTATAGGGTATTTGGATGGGTTTGTTTCAATCGGTAATTTTTATACTATATGAATTGAGTTTTGAAATTGAGATCGGTGAAAAGAAATATGATTTTAATATCCAGCCGCATTGAATTTCAAAAAATAATTTTAATGATCACATAGAAAATCCTTTAAATAGTGGGCAAGGCTAACATGCACAAGTGAAGAAAGTCCTCCACGGTGCACAAGTTAGTAATTATACTATAACGAATACGAATTTTACAAAATTCACTGTTGGATGGAAAGTTTATATCGTATAGATCATCTGTAAAAAATTTGAAAAAAAATTGAAAATCATTTGATATGTTATTGAGACCCATCAAGATTAACGGTTTATGGTTTTTTATTAACTACCGTTAATATTGGTGGGTCTCAATGACATATCAAATGATTTTCAATTTTTTTCAAAATTTTCATGGATGATCTATAGTATATAAACTTTCAATCTAACGGTGAATTTTGTAAAATTCATATTTGTTATAGTATAATTGCTAACTGTGGAGGACTTTCTCTGCATGTTAGACAAAGCCTTAAATAGTTATCTTTAATGGGATGAATTAGGACTGAGGAGGTGGGTAGGTGGCTGTGTCATTGAGAACTTTGAGATCAGCCATAGAAAACATTTCAAACTTTGTTGGTTGATGTGATGGAGAAGAAAAATCAAAGTGTGCCGATTAGGTATAGACCATGAGAACAAATCACAAAAGTTTTTCCATCAAATAATTAGGACCGACAGATTAAAAATAGTAGACGTTTGAGATTTGATGTCAAATCTGGTGTCAACGTTTGAGATTAAAAATATATATATATATTTTTAATATGAGAATGATTTCTTCAAAAAAATAAATAAACTAGTATAGCTTACCCGTGCATTTGCACGGGTTAATGTTCAATGAAAAATATAGATATTTTTTTGACACATGAAAAATATGGATTATTAAATTTTCAATATTTTGTGGTTTTTTTAATTATTTTTAAAATTAATTTTATATTTAATGTAATAATTTATTTAAATATGATAAATGATCCAAATTTTGGAGATTTTAAGGAGAAATGGTAGAACGGAGAGTGATACTCCACTCCCCGTTCCCAACCCACATGTTCGTATATTTGTTCTTTTATTTTTATAAAAAAAGTCATTAAGCAAAAACTAATCTAACGGTTAATATATATTAGTTCTTAATCGTCATCTCTCTCCTTTAGACATTTGTTTTCTTATGGAGTATTTTAGCCCATGTCCCCGTGTGAAAAAATTTCACATTTGTGTAATGAACAGTGGAATTATTTGTCATTTGCTTGACACAAAAAAAATTTATATCATTTTTTTATGCATATCTCATTTGTTAATGGTGCAAATTTTAAAAAATTTATCTATTTGTTTATCTTACAGTGATGTTTGGAAAATAAAAACAAAGTAATACATGATATTATTACTTTTAATTCTTTCCTTTTTTATATATAAAATTATTGTTAGTTTCCTTACTTTCAATTGATATTTATCGTATTTTTTATATAATAAAATCTACAAATGTATGTCACACCCCGTGTAAGTTATTTTTTGCTTAATACCTCCATGTAGATTATTTTTTTATCAATACCCCGTATTGTAATATTATGTTTGGTATAAATCACTATGTAACTTTTTTTTATTAATAAAATTAATAAAATAATAAAATAGAAAAATAATCTATGAAGTCAATTACTTCATTCATTTTATATTTCAGACAATCACACCATTTTCTCTGTTCGATAAGTATGAAGTTTAAGAATAAATTTTTTTGTGAACAATTAAATTACTATTTTTATTTTTTTTATATTCCTTTTAAGGTGAGTATTTTTGTTCAGAGATTCTTAAGCCTTCAATTTTGTTTTGAAACATATTAAGCCTTCAATTTCTCAGTTCCACATTTGGCCAATTCGTTCTATATAATTTTTTTTGATAAGCAATTCGTTCTATAGTATAGTCTTTCGATGAGTTTCTATTATTTTATCAGTATATTTGTTAAATATCACATGAAAAATTAGACAAACAAAAAAATAATGAGTAAAAAAAAGAGTACAACATTTATTAATAATAGTAAAAAAAACATTTATAAGCATGATTTACACCAATAAAAAATAATATGAACAAAAAGTGTTTTTTAATAAGTAAACATGATTAAAAAAATGACAATAAAATATAAAAAAAATATAAATAAATACTTAAAACTCTAACATCAGTTGATAATACCTAATCCTAATTTGAATAACGAACAATATGTTCTTCCGTATGGACCTGCTAATAAAAAATTATAGCTCAAAATTAGTATAATTATGATTAATCATAAACATCATTTAAATACAAAGCTTATATATATAAAAAAAATGCATATAACATCTTCAAAAATAAGAAAATAGAACAACGAAAAAGTTGAAGATTATCTCCTTGTAAGCACAAAAAAGACGGGCACCTGCCGTAAAATAAGAAAAGAAGATTATCTCCTTTAGGCACAAAAAAGGATAGCATTAAAATACAAAAATATACTATATAATATTAAACTTGAAAAAAAAAACATTGAAAGAAGAAAATAGAACAACGAAAAAGTTGAAGGAAATGAGAGTGAAATCACCCAAAAAAAGAATAGAGATAAAAGATTGCAAAAAGTATAATTTTGAATTGCAATAGTGTGTGAAATCGGTTGCAAATCACAGCTATTTATATTAATAGAATGAAGATCGAAATTATAAATGTCATTTAATAGCAATTATCTAATTGACAAATTATGAGACAAAATGACTTTGTTTCTAAAATATAATATAATAATAATAATGTAATAATAATAATAATGAATAAAATATCAAATAATCAAATTAGAAGTAAAAATTGACATTGTCATTAAAAAAATTGAAATGTATTCAATTGTTTCCTTTTGAATGATTATTTTTGAATTAGCATTAAATTTTGATTGAGAAGGACACAAAAGAAAAGTAAAAATTGACATTGTCATTAAAAAAATTGAAATGTATTCAATTGTTTCCTTTTGAATGATTATTTTTGAATTAGCATTAAATTTTGATTGAGAAGGACACCAAAAAAAAAAAAAATCTTTATATGAGTACATACATTTCATAATTTCTACTGAAGTTCTCAAAGGTTGTCACATAGGAAAACATGCTCTCACAAGTTGCCACATAGATTATGATAAATGAGAGGATGCCACATATGAAATTGATCAAGAGAGAGAAACTCCTAAACATATAAATAATAGATAGATGAGAATGATAAATATATATGAGAATATGAGAATGAATAATAGTCATTAGATTAAAAAGGAAAGATTAAGATTAAATTAAGTGAGTTATGTGTCAAATGAACCCAACCTCACGTGAATATCACAGAACCTTTTGTATTCCCATCTTGTTTTCAGGATTCGCTTCTTCTCCTTCGTCTGTCTTCTACTTTCTTGCGTCCCTCTGCTCCTCCTCCTTCCCATCGTCTCTCTACTTACGGCGAGCAACCGATGCCCTCTTTTCTTTTGGATTGCAATTTCAATCTAGTTTCTTGACTTCTTCTTGAGATTTGGGGATTTTGTGTTGAATTTTAAAAAAAACTATTTGTCTTCTCACCTTCAAGAACCCAATCTGATTGTGGTGTTTCAACCAATAAAATTGATTTATCGTGCCCTCTTGTTTGTTGATAAATCCAATTTTATGTTGAGGATTTTTTAATGGTTTGGATCTGTATAAGATTATAAATAACCAATCCAATTTCATGTTACGATTTATTAAAAAAAAAAATCATGTTACAATGAAGACCTGTGAAATTCATTTGATTTTTTGTAATATTGGACAGATTTCTGAGTTAATGAATCGTAGATTTGGTGTGGTTGTGCAAAATTGGTTGCTCTGAATTGGAATTTTGAGAATTCAGGTGTTGTGTTAAGGGAAGACGGCGGCCGGAATTGAGAAGAATGAGATGGGAAGATGGCGGCCGGAAATGAAGAGTCGGTGACGGAAGACAACAGTCATGATGAGAAGAAGAGAATTGGTGTGAAGGAGAATGGATAGAATAGAAAGAGGCACACATTATTGTTTTTAATCTGAACCATTTATTTTAATATAAAGGCTAAAAATTCATTCTCATACAAACATATCATTCTCATATGATACATCTTAAATATATATATATATATATATATATATATATATATATATATATATATATATATATATATATATATATATATATATATATATATATATATATATATATATATATAGTGGGCTGCTAACTTAGACCCAGTTGGGTCTAAGTTAGCAAGGTGCACCTTTTCAGTTGGACCAAAATACTCATTCTTTTTAATTAATTAACCAAATTACCATCAATGGACGCGGATCCAGTGTCGCGCGCGTACCGCAGTACCATGGTTACAGGCTGTTGATTTCCATCAGACAGCCAAGATCTGATCTCATCAAGATTGTCTGATCAATCAGACAGCCTAGATCATCCGAATCCATCAGATTCCAGCGCGTGCACCACACTGGATTACACCCTGGAGAGAAGAATCTACTTTTTAAAAGCAGGACACGTGTCGCTGTCTGATTGGCTGGGCGTGATTTTTTTCCATTTAATATTTTGAACTCAATTATTTCGTTGTAAATTAATTTTTTATTTATTTTTTTTATACCAAAATTCATAAAAAAATTTTCTCTACAAATAGAGACTTGGTTCGTTTGATTTGGACACAAAAAAAAAAACCCAATTTTTCACTACCTTAATCTCATTTTTCACTACCTTACATCAACTCACTGAAACCATTCTACCAGCAAAATGGTTTCAGATTACAACTCTCTGAAACCATTGTACCAGATAAATGGTTTCAGAAGCAAACACAATTAATAAATTACTCACTGAAACCATTCTACCAGTAAAATGGTTTCAGAATACAACTATGTGCAACCATTCTACAAGCTAAATGGTTTCAGAAGCAAATAACTAATAATCAACTTACTGAAACCATTCTACCAGCAAAATGGTTTCAGATTACAACTCTCTGAAACCATTGTACCAGATAAATGGTTTCAGAAGCAAACACAATTAATAAATTACTCATTGAAACCATTCTACCAGTAAAATGGTTTCAGAATAAAACTATGTGCAACCATTCTACCAGTAAAATGGTTTCAGAAGCAAACATTAGTTTTTAATTACCGTTTTATCTCATTTAATTAACTAAAAATAGTTTCAGGTCTCCAAAAATTTCATAAAATATACCAAAACTTCCAGAATATTATCTACTATTTTCCTGGTATAATGGTTTCAGTGAGTTGGTTGAGTGGTGCGTGTTAAATTACAACACACAAGTAACGTATTTAGTAGCCAAAAAATATGATTAAGGTAGTGAAAAATTGCGTTTTTTTTTCGGTGTCCAAATCAAACGAATCAAGTCTCTATTTGTAGACAAAAAAAAATTATGAATTTTGGTATAAAAATAAAAAAATAAAAAATTAATTTACAACGAAATAATTGAGTTCAAAGTATTAAATGAACAAAAATCACGCCCAGCCAACCATTGTGTGACACGTGTCCTACTTTTAAAAAGCAAATTTTTCTCTCTCCAGGTTGTAATCCAGTGTGGCGCAGGCGCTGGAATCTGATGGATCAGGATGATCTGGGCTGTCTGATTGATCAGACAGTCTTGATGAGATCACATCTTGGCTGTCTGATGGAAATCAACGGTCTGTAACCATGGTCCTTCGGTACGCGCGCGACACTGGATCTGCGTCTACTAATGGGTATTTTGGTTAATTAATTAAAAAGAATGGGTATTTTGGTCCAATTGAAAAGGTGCACCTTGCTAACTTAGACCTAACTAGGGTCTAAGTTAGAAAACCCCATATATATATATATATATATATATATATATATATATATATATATATATATATATATATATATATATATATATATATATATATATATATATATATTTACGTGAGGGAGATTTTAAAATAAGAGGGTGAGAGGGTTAAATAGAACCTTTGGATCAATCTTTATTATGATCTTTAATTATCATAATTGTAGGGTAATCTTTTCAACTCATATCCCTATGCATCTTTTCTCGTGACTCTAACCTCCTCAGTCTCTCTCATAAAAGTTTGCTTTTCTCCATGGAAGCTTTTTTTTTTCTTCCTACAACCTCAACAAACTTGGCTAATCAATCTGTGAAAAATTATTGCAATTGTTTTGGTTATCTGAATCTTTGTCAAGTTAAAACCTTTTGTGTTTTCAACTACAGATTTAGCCAAAAAAATAACTCGGAAGCTAGAAAGCCATGACCTTTTTTAATCGAGTATCAATAATTATTGTTTCCAAGATTTAAGCTCGTCCTTATAAAAAATAACTCAGAAGCTTTAGATAGAAAAAGGGGGATAGAAAAAGGGGGATAGTAAAACTAACCATGGCCTTCCCAATGATGGATAGAAAAAAAAAATGTTTCTTTAAGGTTTATTAGATACAAAAGTAGAAATTGAAAATCATTCAAAAGGGGGTTAATTAGATGTAGGAGATTCATTTTCTATTATCTTTCGATTCTTTATTTCTTTGATATAAAGCAAGAGATAACGAGTAAATCAATCCTAATGTTAATGGTTTCCATAAAATAATCAAAGGTGGAGACGGTAAACAAGAGTATAAAGAGTGTTGTCGAAAAAAAAAAGAGGATAGTAGATGGGAGAAGAGCAAAGAGCAAACACTGTGAGTTGAGAATAGCCGTTCAAAAAAAAAAAACACCGTGAGTTGAGAATAGGATTTTCTTTGTGGGAAACGTTTCAGAGAACCAACGCACACAAGAAGACAAATCGGTGTGAATGAAAAGATGAGAAGAAAACAAAGAGCGCCGCAAGTTTGTATCAAAAATTACATCTCAACCGTTGCTTTTAATCTTGTGACTAATATTTAACCCTCTCATCTCTCATTTTAAAATCTCTCTCACTTAAAGTTTCGATATATATATATATATTAGAATTATATAGTTATATGAGAATATGAGAATGAATCTTAACCATTGGATTAAATATTAAGTGAGTGACAACCTATTTCTTTTTCTTATTTTTTTAATACCCATTTTATCGCTTCTTCTTCCTCTCTCATTTTCTCAATTCCGTGAATCTCACTTCCACCTTCAAACTTTGTTGTGAGATGCTCTTGGTTGCATCGCTGTTCACCGTTGAGACTCCCTTTATTGTTGTTGGTTGCCGTTTTTCGCCGTGTCGGTCGTTTCTACCGTGATGTTGTTCTCCTGTTCCGTCGGCGTCGTTTGTTAGAAATAATATAAAACCATTGATATGGCTCTATCCTAACACCTTAAGGTTTTGGGATAATCGGTTATTTGACATGGTATCAGAGCCTCTGTGACTAAGTGGTCTAGAGTTCGATCCCCGCTCCCCTCACTTTCTATTTAAAAAGTGGAATTTAAGCATATGGTAGGTGGGCCTATGCATTATCCACGCTTCAAGCCCAAGTGGGCTCTTGCGTGAGGGGGCGTATTAGAAATAATATAAAATCATTGATATGGCTCTATCTTAACACCTTAAGGTTTTGGGATAATCGGTTATTTGACATCGTTTTCTATCTCAAGAAGACCCAAGTTCAAAGAGCCAAAAACATAATAAGAAAAACAGTAGCAATGAACCTGATTCATTAAGGGAGAGGCATTGAATTTATTAATTTTTGAATAGCTTCAACAATGGTGAAACGGTGACGATGATAGGTGCTGGAATATACGAAACGACGGCGACTGTGTACTGTGCAATTTGATTTGTTCTCAAGGAAAAGAAATAATTAGAATCCCCTGTTTCAACATAACTTCATCTTAACATAACTTCGTCTTTATTTATACAACTCGATTTGGGTTTCTTGTATGTAAAAAAAATTGAACAAAGAGAGATAGGCAGCACGGTTGTGCCGCTGCCCATTTTTACATCTAGGATTTACAAATACAACATATATCACTGTCAGTGAGTTTAGAGAGGCGCGGTGGAAGGTGGAGGAGCATAGAGTTGAGAGAGAACATGTTTATGAAGTCCTGATACGTGACACGATATCGATACGATACGACATCGATAATACGGGAAATTTTTTAAAATTATCGATACGATACGGCCGGGATACGTTATTTAAAAATTAAATTTAAAATTAAATATATATAAACGCACAATATATAAACATAACTAAATTAAATATACTCAAATTAAGTAAACAAGTGACAATTACATATATTAAGTTAAGTACTATTCAACAAAGACATAGTTAGTAACATCATACTCCAACATTCAACACTTAAGAGGAAATATGAATTGTATCAGTCACCTTTTCTACGTTTCCATCGTCAAAGCGCATTAATTGTCCGATATTTTTCCGATACGCATATCGGAGAAGTATCCGACACATATCAGTTATATTTTTTTAAAAAATAATAATATTAATTTCTAATACTTCTCCGATACATGTATCAGAGAATATCGAACGAGTATCAGTATCGAATATCTATCGAACACGATACTTTGTCATTTTTTGAGTATCGGGACTTCACAGGAACAGGTTCATGGTATGTGGGAAGAGGAAGAGAGAGAACAAGTTCATAGTATACGATGGGAGAGATACAAGATAAGTCATTTAAGTTAAGTTTTAATCCAAGGGCTCCTATTTATTATCATATTCTCATATATCTTTACAATTTTCATATGATACATCATATATATGAGTCAGGATCCGTTGACACCAACTAGTTTGACACCAAATGTTACACCTTTCAATAACGTTTTAACCGATATAAATTTTATAAAATCCACCGTTGGATTGAAAGTTTACATCATATAGATCATTTGTGTAAAATTTCAGACAAATCCAAAATCATTTGATATGCTATTGAGACACATAAAGATTAACGGTATTTAAAAAAATACAAAAACCGTTAATTTTGATGTATCTCAATAACATATCAAATGATTTTGGATTTATTTGAAATTTTACACAAATGATCTATATGATGTAAACTTTCAATCCAACGGTGGATTTTATAAAATTTATATCGGTTAAAACGTTATTGAGAGGTGTAACATTTGGTGTCAAACTAGTTGGTGTCAACGGATCCTGACTCATATATATATATATATATATATATATATATATATATATATATATATATATATATATATATATATATATATATATATATATATATATATATATATGAGGTTTGCTAATTTAGACCCACCTAAAAACACGAAGGTCTAAATTAGCAAGGTGCACCTTTTCACTTGAAAAAAACCCTTGACATTTAGTTATTTTACACTAAAAAATTGAGGGTTAATTAGGTAATTTTATTAAACGTTGTCATCACAGTCTTCGTGAGTTACTTCTTATTCCACCATGATCCACAGGAACCCAATTTTATTAAATGTTGTCCATTTGATCAATCAAATGCACCTCATTTAGCCACGTGTCCAGCCTTCTTTTTCAAAAAAAAACAAAAAACTACACAAACTGCAAATCAAATCTGCGTTGTGCCTTCCTCCATCCGTCGGCGATTCGACCGTCGTACTATCCCCTGTCCGGCCATAGTTCCATCTCCTACGTTACACCGTCGTCGACGTCATTAAGACGTCTACCGGCGGCGGCGCTGCATCCCCACCGCCATTAGCTCTATGCACAGATCTCATCATCGAGAGAATTTCACGGAAGAATAGATCTTAACCATCAGAACCGCCCTTAATCAAAATGACGAACAAAACTATTACACGTCATTGAAGCGTGTAATAATTCTTATCGAGATTGTGGTTCTGCTCCTTTTGTTTTTCATTTGTTGATTGACGCGTGTTTAAAATCTAGAAAAAAAAATTGAAGTTTCGATGAAGATGATAGCTTCGATTGCAGAGGAGGACGATGAAGATGATAGTGTTGATTGCAATTGCAGAGGAGGATGACGAAGATGATAGTGACTGGGGAACAAACGACGGAAACAATCCCTGTTACGATGAAGATGAAATTTTGGTTTGCTGCGTTTTTTTATGGTTTTTAAATGAAATTGACATAATTACCCTTTTATTTATAACATGCTTGATAATTGGTGATTGGTTTTTATGTCCAAAGTAAAAGGTCCACTTTGCTAATTTAGACCTAGGCCTGAGCATCGGTCGGTTTCGGTCGGGTTCGGGCCGAAAATCACTAAATCGATAAAAATCGTAATCATTTAATTTGGACCCAATTTCGACCGTCTATATCTTCGATTTGTTCGGGTTCGGGTCATACAGGTGGCGGGTCGGATGGGTCGGTTATTACGGGTTATATCGGAGCTTTGTTTACATCTAAAACTCATCCATTCTCCAAAAATTCCTAATTTTCGAATAGTTTAATACCTCGTACACAATGCAACAAAAGATAGACGAAGTAAATTAAAAAACAAAGAGGGTTAAATACAGTTACTTTCTTTCAATATATAGATCTAAAGACAATCAAATATCCAGTAGAAGAGACATAGAAATTAAAATAGATCTAGAATATATATATTAGAATATTTTTCTCACCTTCTTCATCACCATATTATTAATTATAAGCTTTGTAAAATATAACATTTTTATATTATATCAAAGATGGATAAAAATAACAAAGAGAAGAGTATATGAGATTGAGAGGGAGAGAAGGAAAAAAATTAATTTGCATCTAATGGTTGTTCGGTCGGTTTTGGTTATGGAGAGATAGAATTTTAGAGACCCGCACCCGCCCGTATGCAACCGTTCATGCCCGGTTTTTCGCAATTTGTTGACCCGACCCACACCCGACCGAATGCTTCAATATGTTGTCGGTTATATCGGTTTCGAGTCGGGTCTCGGGTTCATGTTCACCCCTATTTAGACCTACATGTTTTTAGGTGAGTCTAAATTAGCAAACTCCATCAATCGTTAGTTGGTTCAGTGATGGTGATTGAAGTTAAACTTGGTAGGGAGGACCGTGGTTCAATCCCCCGCAACTGCGATCGGGAGGGGGCTGGAACCACTTGATGCCAGAACTGACCCTCTATTTTTTTTTAATTTGACACCAAATCTCAACCCTCTATTTTTTTTAATCAATGGCTAATAATAGTTTCCTATATTAACTCACGTGTATATCTAGAGTTAGGATCCGTTGACATCAGGTGTCAATTTAAAGTTTGACACCAAATCCTATCCGTTGATTTGTTTAATCCAAATTTTATAATTCTATATATATATATATATATATATATATATATATATATATATATAGAGTCAGGATCCGTTGACACCAACTAGTTTGACACCAAATGTTACACCTCTCAATAACGTTTTAACCGATATAAATTTTATAAAATCCACCGTTGGATTGAAAGTTTACATCATATAGATCATTTGTGTAAAATTTCAGACAAATCCAAAATCATTTGATATGCTATTGAGACACATAAAGATTAACGGCATTTAAAAAAATACAAAAACCGTTAATTTTGATGTATCTCAATAATATATCAAATGATTTTGGATTTATTTGAAATTTTACACAAATGATCTATATGATGTAAACTTTCAATCCAACGGTAGATTTTATAAAATTTATATCGGTTAAAACGTTATTGAGAGGTGTAACATTTGGTGTCAAACTAGTTGGTGTCAACGGATCCTGACTCATATATATATATATATATATATATATATATATATATATATATATAGAATTATAAAATCATTTTTTTACCTAACAGTTTTGTTCTACCTATTGCATTTTTGAAATTTCAAATAAAGGGTTTCTTGCTCTCGGTTTGCTTCTTCTCTCTTTGAAAAACAGAACCCAGATGTCGATCGTCTTCCCTCTCTCTAGCTTCCTCTGCCGTACTCCTCCACCAGATAGATCCAAACAACATTGTTCAAGATGTACCTTCAATGGTGGTGGTGTGATGAGCTTCTTCTCCGCATCACCTAACCCCTTTGGGGTCGCTCAATACACGACTTGCAGTCGGTGGTTTGTTCCCATTTAAATGACAAAGTAATAATGAATAAGATTCTTAAAACTTTTTGTCAAAGGAGAATGTTAACTTGTGCCCTTAAGGGCACATGTTAAGAAGATAAATGTGGAAAAAATTTATTGAACTTGTGGTGTATTCAATTATCTAAACATTAAATTCTTTGTATCATTAAATGCTATATTTCTATTTTTAGGTAGCTTAACATGTGCCCTTAGGACACAAGTTAACATGACCCTTTGTCAAAAAAAGATTCTTAAAACTACCATAAATATTTCACATAAACTCATACATCATCATTCCGATAATTCTAAAGTGAATAGTTAGACCGTAGTCAAACTCCGTACTAGTTTAACTTTTGAAAAATCTCAATAATTTAAACTTGTCACACAGACACAGACCCTTTTTCCTACGAATTTTTGACAACGCCTTCCAGGTAAAACCAAAAATGATTATAATAATGACCCCACCCTCGATGTCATGCTATATCAAAATCGTACAGATATACTACTTATTTCATAAAAGAAAAACGAAAATCTAGTGGTAGGGACAAAATATGTTTATGGCTATATTTCTTATTGATAATTTGCAGGAAAAACAAACTATATGCTGCAGGGCCAAGTGTGGTTAAAAGGAATTAAGAGTACTGATGTTCACATTCACATGATCATAAACACAGTGGCAGTTTGTTTTAAAATTTACAATATTTCACTCACGTCACAATTTGCCTTTACAACTAAATTCAACACAACAATTTAGTACTGAAATTTACGAGTACAAAAGTTACAAAATCCATTGACAAGTCCGCTCTATCTGATACGGTTCTTGAAAAGAAAGTTGACATCTTGAGGAGACCTAGCATTCTTCCTTGCTGTAATCTGAACGAGTGCACCATCAATAAGCATGTGCTGCAGTACTCTTGCTATGTTCTTTGTGTCATCAATGCCAAGATGATGACTTCCCACCAAAGGTATTTGCAGTTCCTTCATCATTGTAACCATTCCTGTGGCCTGTTATCCATTATCAAGGAAACATGTAATATTGTATATACATTAGGATTCGAGAAAAAAATACAACACATAACCTATTCCATGTACATGAAAAAGCTGAAGTTGTTTATAAACATTTTGTACTTTCATTTAAAGACCCCTTTAACTGAGTTGGTATTAAAAATATTTCCATAATCATCAATTTAATGTTATGCATGACAAAAGAAAACAGAAAACATTCCACTAAAAAGAAAAAAAAGAAAAGAAAATAGAAAACAGTTCTATTTTGACTTTGTAACCGGAATGTGTATGGCGTTGCTGAAGTGGCACCTTTTATAAGGCTTATCTGTTAAGACCCAGAAAACACAGATCACACATACAATGAAATAAGGAGAGTAAATCTAGTATTCAATGAAAGAGGGATTTACAGTAGAATCAACTTCTAACTGCCACAGGGCAAGCCCTTACAGAGAGCTATAGCTCTCCATCTTACGACTTAGATATTTTCTTCAATAAAGCAAAACTACCTCACCCCCTCCACTATAAAGCAACACAGAAAATGGAAAACGGTTAACTAATACTCTCTCTCTGCCAGCTTCTATTACTTAGTACCACCGTTCCCCCTACGTGTATACACCCTCCAAGTCTTCGTTTGTTTCTGAGGCCCAACATCAGTAGCTAGGGGCCCAACAGTATCATTTTAGGTTTTATGTTTAAATGTGTATACCGTTGACCGGCATTCATTTTTCACCCACTTCCTTACAAATTTGCAATTATGACAGTTAAATGATCTATTCCAAAGAATGTCAGGCAATACAACATTAGTGGGGAGGAGGACTGAAGGGTAGAGAATTAGTTGCTTATTTTTTCTAGGACACCTGGACCAAGTCCATTAGCAGAACTGACTCTCAAAAAAGCCCAAAATATGTGAGGTTTATTCTAGATGGCATAAGGTGGGACCCGTGAGAGAATGAGAATTAGTTAGTGACATGGAGGGCATTTCCATGTAATTCTGTTAGGGACTTTAATCATAAAGGGAGTAGTGGTGAGTATGGAGAGGCATTCACAGAGTTTCTGGTTGGTTGCTATTAGGGACCAAAATGAAGGTTCACTCCTTTAATCTTCTCCAATAGTTCCTCTTCGATCTATAATTATAATATAAATTTATGTTTCTATTACAATGGATTTCTATCGATGAGAGTTAATAAGAAAGAGACAGAGAATCTAGGGTTTGATAGAGAATATGACAACTATTGGTGGGTGATTTGCAATGCGAGGGGAACACTAAAGGAGATGTTTGGTGAAGAAGACAGAGGTCGTGAAGGCAATGAGAGGTCTCAAATGGTGGCTCTGGTGGAATTAAGGTTATCCAAAGATGAGTTGGAACTTGGAAGGCATTCTCACTCGCATTTCTTTGGCATTTTAAGTCAAGACACCGGGACATGCTGCCAATATCAGATAGGAAGATGAGCCAGATTTTAGATTGCAGTTGTTGACGGCTCAAGGTTCATTTGACTTCCAGCAAGATACTAACCAATGAAATGAAATTCCAATTGAGACAGCAAAAGAGGAGAAGAACGATTGAAGAGTGAAGACCTAGAACCAACGTGTCAGCGATGAAGCTAAAATGATGGAAACAGATTCAGTGACGAAAGCAATAGCTTAGAAAAAATATGACATCTCAGGGACTAAAGCAAAAAAATTATATATTGGGACTAGAAGCAAAAACAGGTTTTTTTGTAGGACAAACTATATTTAAGTCTAGAAAAAATAAATAGGGGATTAGGAAAGTAGGAGAGGGATCAACAGGTTAACTTTTTGAAGGAATAATTGGAAGAAACTTGGACCTTTCAAAAGTCTTTTGAGTTGTATTGTTCTTTGCCTTGTTAGTTTTTAACCCATGTCGGGCCTAGGAAATTTGCCATTAGAGTTCTTAATGAACATTATTTCCGTCAACATTGGGACCGGTTATATTCTTATTAGATATGCAGAAACTTTTTCATGAAAATTCTTGATTAAACATGTTCACCAAAATAGGACAATAAGGAAGAAGAAATCCAGTGTTAAAACCAAAATTTACTGCTCAAAACCTTATAACCAAATTTAAGAGACTAGACCATACCATTTATGCTCCAAAATATAGACCGTAAGTTGATTTTAGATAAACAGCATCCATAGAGTTATCACAAAACACAACAACCGAACCATTTACCCAAAGTTTCTATAACTCTATAAATTCTAAATATTGAAAGAACTTACCCTCCTATTATAAAAGTTCAGATAGATATCTTTGAGATTAATCCACTCCATAAAATAGAGGGGAAGCTTCATCCTTGACACTTCACACTGTTGAGGGACCTTTGTTTTCAAATCCCAATTTCCACTTCAAAACCAAAAGAGTATTATTTAAAAGAATAAGAAAAAAAAAGTTATTCTAGAAGTATAAAGCAAAAAATTAATGTAACATTTCAAATTAGAAAAAGGAAAAATATAAGAGGCAAACCATGAAATTTACCAAGTAACAAATGCTGCACGATTAAGTTCACCTCCAATCCATAGCTTTTGTTGCATTAACCAAGCTTCAAATTCATCAATAACTTCCGTGAATGGTATGGCAGTGTCATGCCAAACTCTGGAAAAAAAATAAAATATATTGCTACGATTAATCTTAGTAGTATAGTTATAGTGGTTGGGTAGCAGTGGAACTGTTGGGGTGAACAGCTGATAATCCCTTGGTAACCCACCATAATAAATGAATTCTGGTGTACTATCTATTTATTGTCTTTGTCAACCAAAAATTATAAATAACCAATATTTTTTTACTGGTCTAACACATACATCAAATCCATGAATGAAATAATACTTTACTACAAGCAGCCATAAATTACAAATATTACAATCAGAACACTGCATGAAGTAATAAATTTGGAACATGGTTGTGTCAGCTTGTTAAACATTTTCCAGTAATAAAATTGAAAACTGTGAACATTGTTTAAAGGTCACAAGTATGAAGAGTAAGGATTTAAAGAAAATTAAGCTTCATACCTATCAACTCCAATTTTTCCATACTTTCCTTCAATATATTCATTAATTATTTGTTCCGTCATCTTTGAGGGTCTCACAAACCTATGAGACAGTTAAAGGAACAATGAAACAGAAAAATAGTAGTATTATGATATGCAAAATTGATAATCCTCACAGCACATGGGTTGTGCAAGACATGGTATAAAGTGTGAGATGAAAACCTGTGGAAAATGTCTTCAACGTGTAATGTTTTAGCATTAATCATTAGAACTGGAAACTCAAGAATCTCAACCTTGCCCTCTAAATCAAGTACAAGGAAAAAGTCTAGATTCTGTGAGCGTATTTTGTTTAAATCAGCAATATTGACTTGAAGGTCTCTGGAGCAATCATGATTAAACTTGTCAAGGTGAATAAGATCATCCATCTGCAAATTTGGAGAAATGAAAAGAAAAGAACACCATCAAAATATATACCTATGGCGTGGCAGACACGCGTGGTGCCCGAAACCGACACCGACAATGGACACTTGTGATTACATTGAATTATGTCATTTTATCAAATTATTATTGGTGTGGACGTGTGAGTGTTGTGTCGAGTGTGTCCGTGCTTCAAATATTTGATAGAGACATTTGATCAAACAGGTGGACGGCGAAGCAAGATGAGGCAGAAAGAGAAACCTTGGTGCATTTTCCCTGTGTGTGGTACAAGCACATTGGTTTGGAGCGGGTGGTGGTGTGGGAAGTGGAAAGGGAAGCGGAGAGGGTGAAGGAGTGCATTGGAGTAGTAGTAGTAGTAGTAGTAGAAGCAGCGGTAGTAGTAGTAGTAAGAGGTGGTGGTGAGTGTGAGAGGTAAGAAACCAAAGGGTTGCGATTACGACGATGAGACAAAACCTTCAACAAGCAAGTTCTCACAACCGCCATAGATAGTTGAATACTCTCTCTCAATCAACCAAGTTGTTTTTATTTTGATTGTTCGGATAAATAAATTACAAGGATTTGGGATTCAGGCACCACGTAGAACTAGAAGTAGAGAGGAAACGAATCCAAGTACAGAATCTCTTTAGAATACATTATTAAATTAATAATTAATAATGTCATTACTGAAGAAATTTATTAATCTAGAGAGTTATTAATTTATTGATTATTAATACATACCAAACAAAAAGACAAATTAGTCTATGCTTCTTAGAATTACGTTGCAACGAACCTTGAGATTCAAATTCTTTGGTTTTATGTGTCATTTTGAAATTATCTAAATTTAACTTAAACAAAATACTTCATAAATTTCCATAATTTTGAAAATTCTTCAAATTATCATCAAAACAATGGAATTCACCTCAAATCATTTGAATTTTCTCAAAACACTACTTTACCTCAAAAAATTCCCCCATCCAAACACACTCTTATTAAAATTTCAAAGTTACAACAATGCTAAAAACCGGGGATAATCCATATGTAAAAATAAATAAATAAAAAATAAAAACTTAATTATATATGTTCGAATAAGACGTTATAATTGTATGGAAGCAATATTATAATATTTTCTAATATTTTGTGGGTTGTAATCAATTGTGGCTTTTGATTTTAATAAAAATGGGTTGATGTTGTTGTGATCCATTTAATGATGCTTAAGCCCGATAATTGTTATCAAAATAATAATGGACTTAAACAC
The DNA here is from genome assembly GCF_020283565.1 of Trifolium pratense. NCBI lineage: Eukaryota > Viridiplantae > Streptophyta > Magnoliopsida > Fabales > Fabaceae > Trifolium > Trifolium pratense. The sequence goes on from NC_060065.1 coordinate 25,525,144, forward strand.
TAATTATGATTTGTGTAGAAACAAAGTGTAGGCCCAACTTTAAAGTCCATGTAATACTAGGGTTGTGATCTTATATAAGATTGGTTAGATCCCCTTTATAAATATTTTAGAAATTCTATATTGCCTTGTTATTATTATTCGAGTGCTCAATTGTAGACTATTGTTGAAATTATTCTTTTGAGCAATTGAAAATTGAACTATCCTTGTATTGATTTGTTTGACATGTCCATTGTGTGATAGAGAAAATACTTGAATATTTGTTTAAATATTTTAACACTTTTGTTTTGGATTGGTAACTCAACTATAATTCTCTATCAAGTGGGAGAGTTTTACATGTCAACTATTTATAAATGTTTATAGAGACTTATATTGAGGAGTCTATGTATTTATAAAAGTTCGGGACTATTTGCTTTATATCCTCAATAATATTCAAATAAAATCTCATATTATTCCGCTGCATAAATTATTTATTTATTAAATTGAGTTGACTGTTTCACAGTAATGATCTCTTATGAGTTAACTGTTTCATAGTAATGATCTCTCTCCGCAACTAAAGACATATAGTTATATATGAAAACTTTAATTTAGATTCATGTGCAAGAGATTTCGTGCGTTTGGTATAGGCCGTTACCACCAAAGTGGGACCGTTTATATTAATTGATGGAATTTCTTTGTAGTTTGAGGGATGTTTTTAATTATGACATGTGATTTTCTGCACAAAGGTGATTATTATATGTTATAATTAAAATTTAATTTAAGATGAAGTTATTGGAGGATGCATTGATCAGAGTAATTTGTCTGCTCAAAGGTGACAAATTTCAAAGTTCAATGTATACTCATTGATTAAATCATCTGAGATTTTGACTGAGGTTTTAACCTTAGTTTGTACATTATGCCCAAAGGTGATTGTACTATTATATTGACCTCATTATGATAATACTAATCCAATTTGGTTTTGATTAAAAAAAATGAATTTCTCCACACATAATTGGGTAAATTCTAATATGGATCACTTCATCAGGTGGTCTATGGTGGACCAGTAATGAATAACATTATAACAAATACGAATTTTACAAAATCCACCATTGGATTGAAAGTTTATATCATATAGATCAT